>NC_057763.1:6204464-6403837 GCF_010389155.1 Erigeron canadensis
GGTTCAGTGTTGGTCCCATACCCAATGGTTAACAACCATTCTTCCATACTCCAATGGGGACAACTCCACATATGGATGCTCTTCCGATTGTTTGGGAAGACGAAGAGCATCTCTCAACGATTCTACCGAGATGGAGATAGTATGTTCTCCTTTCAGTACAGTTCCAGTGATGGTGCTACTGGCAACCTTGTAATCAATGGACCACAAAAACTCTCTAGAGGGGACACCATTCATGGAGAAGTACCCTTTATTTTGATGGGATCTCTACAGATCCCAGATAGTTATTGGCCTTAATGACCAGTTTTGATGCTTGGAAAGATACTTGATTAGAAGGATTATGCCTTCATTATCAAATACCTTAGAGTGAGATAAGAAATGTTTTGTTGTTTGGTGAAGAAGTCATTTTTTTTTTATGAAAGTGATGAAAGATTAGAGTGAATGAATATTACAAGGAAATGAGAAAGATTTGAGAGAATATGAAGAGTTTAGAGGATGTGAAAGATATTAGAAAGAAATGAACGTAAGAGAGAGTGAAATGGAAGAGATTTGCATATATATGGCATGGATATGGGTCCCATAACTGTAAAAGTGAGTTGTAGTGGGTACTCTCTTTCATACGTGGCAAAAAAAAAATATTTTGAAGTAAAAGGACACTGTACCTATATACGTATGAGAGATGTATGATGTGACCAGAGGAACCACGATTTCAACTGCACTCGAGTTCATACGGCGTATACAGTGTACAAGTAGCCCATTTGGGAGTAAATCGAGGTAACGTTTGGGATATATATAATATAATATTAACAAAAAACGTAGTGGAATACACTCGGATATCTTGAGGTATCCACTGAAGAGGTGTATAGTTTTAAAAAAGGAAATATGGTACCAATTTTATCAGTACAAAAAAATGGATGTGATGAGATTTAAACAATTTTTGGCAAATTGTCAGCCATAAAAGGATTTTAGATGTCTTTACCAGCAGCCGTTTGCTGCTGGACTAGATAGGGACTTTCAGCACACCTATTACTTTGTTATGCTTTTTCCCAAAGCATCAGGGATCAACGGATTTTAGACGTCTTTACCAGCAGCCGTTTGCTGCTGGACTAGATAGGGACTTTCAGCACCCTATTACTTTTGTTATGCTTTTTCCAAAGCATCAGGGATCAACGGATTTTAGACGTCTTTACCAGCAGCCGTTTGCTGCTGGACTAGATGAAACTTTTGGCTTTCCATTGCCTTTATTTTGCTTTTCCTAAAGCAACAGGGATCAGCGAGTAGAAGGAAGAGCTCGCTGATAACTTTGACTTAAGAAGTCGCTGCTCATTTTCATAAAGGAATATGGGCAGCAAAACATGAGTGATCATGTGGATTAGTAAAATCACCATTTACATACCCAACCTGCTGACGAGATCTTGAATCTTTTTCATCTAGAGGTTTAGTGAAGATGTCAGCAAGTTGGTCATCAGTGGGGATAAAGTAAATTTCAACATCCCCTTTCATGACATGATCACGAATGAAGTGATACCTAATGTCAATATGTTTAGTTTTGGAATGCTGAACAGGATTATGTGTGATAGCAATAGCACTTGTGTTATCACACATAATGGGGATTTTAGAAAAATTTAGGTCATAGTCAGCAAGTTGGTTTTCATCCAAAGGACTTGTGCACAACAACTTGCTGCAGACACATACTCTGCTTCAGCAGTGGAGATGGAAACTGTATGCTGTTTCTTACTAGACCAACTAGTCAGCCTTCCCCCCAACAGTTGACATCCACCACTGGTACTTTTCCTATCTAACATGCAACCAACATAGTCAGAGTCAGAGTATGCAACTAAGTCAAAGGAAGAATCCTTGGGATACCAGAGACCTAAGGAAGAGGTCCCTTTGAGATACTTCAAGATACGTTTGACAGCGTGAAGATGAGACTCCCTTGGGGATGCTTGATACCTTGCACAAAGGCAAGTAGCAAACATAATGTCGGGACGACTCGCTGTGAGATACATTAGAGAGCCAATCATTCCACGATAGAATGTGGGATTCACATGCTTACCATCAGGGTTAGCATGGAGATTGTTAGGAGGAGACATGGGAGTAGACTTAGTAGTAATATTAGACATATCAAACTTGGCCAGCATGTCTCGTATATATTTTTCTTGGTTTATAAAGATGCCATCAGTGAGCTGGCGAATTTGTAAACCAAGGAAGAAGGTTAGCTCACCCATCATGCTCATTTCAAAATGAGAGGACATTAGTGAGCTACATTTGTTGCAAAGTTTCTTACTGGAGGATCCAAATATGATGTCATCGACATATATCTGTACATAGAGAACATGAACACCCTTTCTATAGATAAAAAGGGTGGAGTCTATAGATCCTCGCTGAAACTCATGAGAAAGAAGAAATTCAGAGAGAGTGTCATACCAAGCTCTAGAGCTTGTTTAAGACCATACAATGCTTTGTAAAGACGATAGACGTGGTTTGGCTTGGTTAGATCTTCAAAACCAGGTGGCTGCTCCACATAAACTTCTTCTTCGAGTTTTCCATTTAGGAAGGCACTCTTGACATCCATTTGATATACTGTGAAGTTTCGATAAGCAGCATGTGCCAGGAATAAGCGTATTGCTTCGAGTCTAGCCACTGGTGCAAAGGTTTCGTCATAGTCGACTCCTTCTTCTTGAAGGTACCCTTGAGCTACTAACCTAGCCTTGTTGCGAATAACAACACCATCTTCATCCATTTTATTCCTATAAACCCACTTAGTTCCAATGGGTTCTTTGCCAGGAGGAAGAGGAACTAAGAACCAGACATGTTGTCGTTGGATTGAGTTAGTTCTTCTTGCATGGCTGCAACCCAAGATGGGTCAACCATGGCTTCTCCAATATTCTTAGGAGTTATCATTGACAAGAAATTAACATACAGACATGTGTTTCTAGTTGCTGATCTAGTCACAATGCCCTGCTGAGGATCACCAATAATCTGGTGAGCAGGATGACTAGAAGTCCATTTAAGTGATGGAACACTTGATGAACCTAGAGGGGCAGCGGAAGATATTTGTATGGGATCAGCAGGAGAAGAATAAGAGGAGAAATCAATGGTAATTGAAGGATCAAGAGAAGCTTGATCAGTGGAGCAATTTGGCTGATTTAAGGTTTCAATGATGGGGTCCTCAGCAGACACCATGTCTTCAGTGTAAGCTGAAGCATCATGAAATTCTTCATCAGCAGAGTCATCTACTTTCACATCATCAGCCAGTGATCTAGGTTTGGCTGATGCTGCATGGATTGACCTTAATATAGGCTCAACAGGCTCAATTGTATAGATATGAGCAGCAACTTGCTCAAGCTCAGGGTCTGCTGAACTATCCTCAGTGAGTTGCTGAGCAAGAGGAGGCGAGCGAGGAGTATCCACATATGAGTCAGCATCCCCCATAGGGGGGTCACTGAACTCATTGAAGATTTCTTCAGTAGAAGATGGCTGGATATCTTTAAGAGCAGAAGAGCTCTCATCAAAAGTGACATGAATTGATTCATCCACTTTTTGAAGACGAGTATTGAATACTCTAAAAGCTTTGCTAATAGAAGAGTATCCAACAAAGTAACCATCATCAGCTTTAGGATCAAATTTCCCTAAATGATCCTTATTATTCAGAATGAAGACAGGACATCCAAATACATGAAAGTATTTGATTTGAGGTTTCTTTCTTCTTAAAACTTCATATGCAGTTTTGTCATGTCTTTTGACAATGAGGCATCTATTTTGGGTGTGACAAGCAGTGTTGACTGCTTCAGCCCAAAACCTATTTGGAAGAGAGGACTCACTGAGCATAATGCGTGCTGCCTCTATAAGAGTTCTATTTCTCCTTTCAGCAACACCATTTTGCTCAGGAGTTTTAGTGGAAGAGAAGTTTTGTGAGATCCCTTGATCAGCACAAAAGGTTTCAAGAGTGTGGTTTCTAAACTCAGTGCCATGATCGCTTCTGAGTTCTTTGACCCTTATGCTGTTGAGATTTTCCATTTTCTTAATGAATTTGATGATTTCATCAGCAGTGTCACTCTTAAAATTTAGGAAGATTGTCCAAGTATATCGTGAATATTCATCCACAATTACTAAAGTGTATCTGCTACCCTTTAGACTTTGGACATTCACTGGACCAAAAAGGTCCATGTGAAGAAGGTGAAAGCAACTTTTAACAGAGTTGGCTTGTTTAGTTTTAAAAGTAGCTCTATGGCATTTGCCTTTTTCACAAGCACCACAAAGTCTATCTTTTTCGAAGAGAGAGGAGGAAGACCACGAACAAGGTTCTTTTTGGCCAATGAGTTTATGGTTTTGAAATTCACATGCGACATACGCTTGTGCCATAACCAATTTAACTCAGATGCTGACTTGGCAAAGAAACAAGTCTCACTATCAGTTTTGATAGGAGTGAAGTCTACAAGATAGACATCTCTTTTTCTTGGAGCAACCAAGACGACTTCCTTGTTGATGTTTACTACAGTGCCTTGATGCTTATCAAGGATTACTTTGTAGTCAACATCACATAGTTGACTTATGCTGATGAGATTATGCTTTAATCCATTTACATAAGCAACTTTTGAGAATTTTATGAGGCCATTAGAAAGAAGACCATACCCTTCAGTATGGCCAGTAGAGTTATCACCAAACACTACTGTAGGACCAGGTGCCTCAATATAGTCATCCAGCAGGGATTTTGAGCCTGTCATGTGTTTTGAACAGCCGTTGTCCAAATACCACACTCCTTTACCTAGCGAGCCCTGCATGGATGAAAAGAGGATAAGGATTACTTTATTCATCCAAACCTATGTAAGCAGGATTTTCTGGAGATACTTCAGGGGAGGAAGTAGGCTCTACAGAGAGAGCGTCTACCAGAGTGAGGTGATTTCCCACAGTGACTGGGATAGGGTTTTCTTCACTTGTGGGCAGAATGCTGGTTTCATTACTATGAAAGTAAGCAAAGCTGCTCACAACATCAGGAGCACTGAATTCAACCAGCATTGAGGGTTGCCCCCAAGAATTTGAAACAACTCTTTGAGAATGAGGAATTTCGATGCGCTGAGCAGCAATGTAGTCAGCAATACTTGAATTTGTGACAGAGGAAGAGTCACTGATAACAGGTTCAGTAGAGAGGTTCTCACTGATTCTGTTAAAGGAGGAAGATGTTTCAGCAGCTGTAGGGATTTTAGGTACACATACAACTGCTGGAGCATCTTTAGGACAAAATAAAATGCATTCAGAAGCAACATGTCCTCTACTGCTACAGAGATAGCATTTATTTTCAGAGGATTGGCCTTGACTTTGAATGAGAAAATCCCTCAGTTGAGATGAAAGATCATTCACTCGCTGAGTGAGTTCATTTATTTGAGAAGATGAGGAAGAGGAAGCCTTGCTCTTTTGCTTAGACTTGGACTTATTCCTTTGTCTAAGCTTAGGAGGGGGCATTTGAGGAGCAGGGCCAAGTATGGATTCCTCATGATGATTTTAAGGCGGCTGATGTCCTCTTATCAGGGTCCATGCTTGCTTCCCAGCAGGATGAGAAAAGGAGTTACCCTGCTGAGGTAGATTCTTACAAATAGGAGTTGTGGATCTGACTTGATGTTTTGGAGAGATCAACCTCATTTGCTTATGAGATAGATACTCCTTGTTGGAAGTAGAGGATTGACAGTGCTGGGAGGGCACATGTCCTCTTTGAGGAGTAACAGACCTTGTTTGCTGATGAGGCAAATATCCTCGCTGAGGAGTTATAGGCCTTACCTGCTGATGAGGGAAGTGTCCTCGCTGAGGAGTGTCAGATCTATTCTGAGAAGGCTGTCTTCCCCTTTTTGGAGTGACATGCCTTAAATTTGATTTTGAGGGTAAGGAATGAGATACAACATCAGCATGTACACCCTTTGTGGAAGGTGCTTGCTGGTGTCTTTCATCAGCGAACCTAACCCTTCTATTTACTTGTTCTAACATAGAATTTGTATGAGAAGGTTCAAGTTAAGAAGATTTAGCACCAGAAGTTTGCTGACCGACATGATGGTCCTGCTGAGGGAAACCATAGTCATATGGAGCTAACAATGGTGCTTCTTTTGAAAGGCTCAGCACCTTTTGAAGATAGAGGCTGAGGAGCAATAGGCACATACCCATCACTCGAGATATCTCCTTTGAAGGTTCTTGGAGGAGAATTTTGAACTCTCCCTTCGTGTGGCGACATGCCAACAATAGGGAGATGGGAGAACATGTTAAAAGTACTGGTAGAAGTACTAGTACTTTTAGCATTTTGAGAAGAGGGATCACTAGAAGATGCTGAAGCTTTAGTGTCCATCTCAGCATGATAGTCATTTTGTCCTTTGACAAAATACCGATTTTTCATTTCATCTAGTGAGATGGAAGACAAACAAGGTGGAGGAATGGATACTTCAGGCTTTACATCATCTTTAAAGGAGTCAGCAATGGAGGCAGCAGCATTAAAATTGCCACCAATTACTGCTTGTACTTGAGCAGGTACTTGTTCGCTCAAGCATTGATGATGGAATTTAGAAGCCTTTGACCAAGAGGTCACAATCTTCTTTAGATTAGAAACTTCAGCCTTGAGAGATTCATTCTCAAGTTGAAGTTTTTGAGTCATCAACTCATGAGATTGAAGTTCAACATGAATATTCTTCAATTTCATAAGTTTTTCAGATTTTTCACTCAACTCTACTCCAGCAGAGTTAAGTTTCGATTGAAGTTCAGCACGTAGACTTTCTACGAACTGAAGATCACAAGACAAAGACACAATGATTTTGGTCTTGTCTTGATTTGAAGAAGAGAGAAGAGAGTATACCTTTTTAACAGTGACGTTCACCCACTGACTAGAGGAGACTTGATCCTTGGTCAGAGCATCACTGTCAGCAAGTGCCATAAGGCACATAGCATCAACATAATCGTCATCAGAATCATCTGAGTCAGCCCAATCATGTTCTGCAGCAATCAGTCCTTTTGTTGGAACTTTATCCTCTGTTTCAGCAACCTTGGCCTTCAGCTGATAATATTTGTTCCTATATTCATCAGCAGATTTGGGAGGATTAGTTTTGGAGACAGCAGGATTGGGTAAGGAGACTCTACACTCCTTCTGATAGTGGCCTTTCCTGCCACACCTCCAGCATTCTTCTTGTGATTTGTCAACAGGAGATTTAAGGGGAGTAATCGTTTTTTGATTATTCCACCTTTTAGAGTATTTTCTCCCAGCAACCAGGGCAAAGCCCATGAAGTCATTAAACATTTCTTGTTTTTCTTCATCATCCAGCTCATTAATGAGAGTCTGAATTGAAGCTGGAAGATTAGAGGTACTGGCACCATTATAGAGATCGATGGGCTCAATAGAGACAAGAGCGACAGGGTCAGAAATAGGATGAGAAGAGATGCTGACAGAAGAAGAGGAAGAGCCAGCATGCCTATTGGCATCAGCAGAAGCTCGAATATTTTGAGCCAATGCTCTTTCTTCGAATTGAAGAGTGCCAAAAAGTTCTTCAAGATCAAAGTCTTGGATTTTCTTCGTTGTACGAAGAGTTTGTCTTAAGTTTTGCCACTTAAGAGGAAAAGAGTCAATGAATTTGTGACATACCTCAAAGTTATCATGGGTAATGCCAACATTTGTCATGTCATTGAGCAACCCTTTAAAGCGAGTGTAGGTGCTCTCAAGACTTTCATCGGGGAAGGAGAAGAAATTTTCATAAGCTCTTTTTAAATCAATTTTCTTGATTTTAATGAGATCAGCAGAGCCTTCATAGGTGCTGACAAGTCTATCCCATACTTCCTTTGAAGAGGGATACTTGATGACCAGTTTCATGATTTCAGTAGGAAGAGTAACTATAATCATGTCTTTAAGCCTGGCATCAAGATTTACCAGCTTTCTTTCTTCATCTGTCCATTGGACCTCTGGTTTAACCAGGTCAGTGACTATTTCAGGAGCTTCAGGTGTAGCTCCTGGAGTTCTTTGGACATACATCGGTACGTATGGTCCCTCAGTTAATATGGTCATTAAATAGGGCTCCACACCAGCGATGTGAAGAAGCATTCTCTCCTTTCAAGACCCAAAATCTTTGGGCTCGAACTTAGGAAGTGTCGACACGTAACCAAAGTCACGTGTGTTCACAAGGCTGGGAACAGAAGACATGATTCTTGCTGGAAAGAAATTTAAGAGGGATTACAGAAAATTTTAAATATAAACAAAAGAAGGCAAACGGATCTTGTTCCAATGATTTAGGAACGATGGCTCTGATACCACATGATGGTCCACGAATGCACAACTTATGTTTAATTTAGAATACAAGAAAGAAAATAAGCAGGCAAGTAAGCAACAAGAACAATGTAAAGTTCAATTGCAATACATCAATGCAAGGATAATCATATGTATCATTGATTAAACGATGAATACATGGTTGATCTTACACTTGACTTACAAGAATACAAAAGAACAAAGATAATTGCTAAGTCTAGACAGAAAAGGAAAACTTAAGCAATTACAAGTGATACATGTTTTTAGATTGACGGCAAGCCACTTAACACAATGTGGCTGTGTTGCTTTATATAGGGGAAGACATGAGGCAACACAGTCTGCTTTGATTGTGACTTGATGGTGGTTGTTGAACTCCAATTGGCTCATGGTACTTGAATCATGTGCCTGTTGTCTTCTATACCAAATCGGGTAAGAGAGAGAGAGAACCCTTGCTTTGGTCCCAACATGTACATTTACCATTCAGGGCAAATTACAGTTAGTTAACCACCATGTGACTTTTTGTCTTTATGTAGTTTGAATATTTTCCGCCAAGACAAACTTAGGTCAGCATGCATCCCGCTGAAGACGTCTCTTCATCTGCTGACAAATTGTAAAGAGACTTGCTGACGACATGTGTCAATTTTCAAGTCTCCTTCAGCGAATCCCAGACTTAACAAAATATGAAATCCCTTTTAATCTCCGTCTCATTATCATCATACATTAAGGTTCACTAGCTACATATAGTTTATTTCTTTTGGTTAATTTTGGGACCCTCTTTATAGTTACTGGACTTACATTCTGTAGTTTAATTAATTATTACTTTCATTAGTCAGTTGTAAATTGATTCTTGATTGGTTGTATTTCAATGCCCCATATGATTTTATTTTACCTGGTAGACAAATAACACAATTATTGGATTAATTTATTATCATCCAATCACTCCTAAAGTAATACTCCATCACATTTTAAACGTGTGAATTTGGGATATAGATCTGAGTTCGATGGGGGGGGGGGGGGGGGGAGATAAAATAAAAAGAAACTTTCTTTTCTTAAGAAATGTAAAGTGGAATATATTTGGATATAAAATGGATAGATATAGTGGTTCAGGCTGGGTTAATCAATGGGTTTGGAAATTGGACTTTTGTTTGTTAAGTATATTTGGGTTTGTAATGTACATTCATGGAAGCGAAATGTTATAACAATAAATATCTTTATTAATATACAACTTTATACAGTTATACTTTATTCAGTAAAATATACTATCATTCTTCAATGAGTTGATGGTACATTGGTAAAGTCTTTGACTTAGAGATGACCCACCTGGGTTCGAGTCTCACTTTTCACATTCGTGGGGTGGATTACTAAGCATTTTTATTTTACTTTGTCTTAAATGTCTCTAGCCGTGAGTCCTGCACTTGATCTATCTTCCTTCCCTTATGGCTTATGGTGTGATTTAGTGCCTGTACTTCTTACACATCTTATTATGCTTAATCAGCCTTTAATCTCGAACTTAGAACACAATAAATTGAGATGAATTTTTGAGGTTTTCTAATTGTAAACTTGATTAGATCAACCAATCATTAACTTAAGTACTTAACGCTATTATGTTATATATGTAAAAAAAAAAATGTGATTTACCAATCTTTCTTTTTACCACTAGAAGTTATTATAAAAAATATATGAGATTTTACCAATCTTTTTACCAATAGAAGTTACTTAAGTAGAAGTAAATAAAAACAAGATTTTTTCTTATTAGCTTACTTGGGAAGACAGACCACTTTGTGACTCAGATATACGTAGTTCATATCGAATATTTCGTGAGTCGTGACCGTTTATAAATTCAGTGGGATACGTAGTCCATCTACACAATTGTATTCAGTGACATACAAACTTAAGACCTCTTGAAAGAATACGTTTATATTTCAATTCATATTATTCAAATTCTTATGTTGTATATCTATAATATGATGGGGATGAGTGTAACATTCGTGACTTTTGACTTACATTGACCCATCAACTTTGTGTTCGATTTGATGTGATTAAGTGACTAATAATATATGATCGAGTTATTCGTGGATTAAGTTGTGTTCAAGGCGTTACTCAAGGTTAATTAATGATTTAATTTAAATGTTCGAAGGTAGTCGAGGCATAATGTAATTAGTAGTTGTATTTGGGTATCCATTACCCATCTAGTTGACCCATACCCATATATTTGACCCAACCCTATCCTTTTTCCCTCCCCCATCCATCCATCCATTATATCCATTCATTCATTCATTTCCTTCTTTTTCCCACCCACTCTTCAATGGAAGAGCTTTTCTTACAATTTTCTCTCTAACATAAATACACCAAATTAAATGTTTCAAGCAAAATTGTGTTGGGGTTTTTCATCTTTAGCATCACCTTAACAACATATCAAAATCTTGGAGTTTCAAGTTGCAAGAATTATCCTTTTGGGTCAAGATTCGGGTTTGCGCAATTGTGGGAGATTTGGTAAGTGAAATTTATCCTTTAATCATCATTTCATACTCATAAACTTGATACTAGTCGCAATTAAGTGTTTTTGGGTCACAAATTGAGACAAAGGTCGAATTAGGGTTTGTGGGGTTTATAATGGGTCAAAGCGAATTTGAAACTAGATTTGATGTTTTGAAGTAAAATCTTGGAATGGGTTGTGTTCATTTGAGTTTGTTTATGTCCAAATGTGTGCATTTAAGCTTGAAATCAAGTCCTAGATCCTCCTAGGTCGTCTTGGAGTCAAAATGATTGTTTTAGGGGTGTTTGGCTCGTGTTGGTGCTGAACTGGGTGGGTTGCGGCGCAACTAAAGTGTTCTGTTTTTGAGCTGCGGCGCAACATTAAGTTGCGGCGCAATTGGGGTCTTTAATTACCTAACTTTTTCCTAGCTTTGGTTCTAGAATCCTAGGATCGTCCCGACCTTTCCGGAATGTCCTCTTATGATCTTATTGGTGCTCTACACAAGACAAACCATTCATTCAAAGTCGTGAGTCACTTTTGGAACCAAACTTGAGATATCAACTCAAACTATATATACATATATACATGTAACTTTTGATCCGTATGTCTGTTTTAGACGTGTGACCTATCGCTGGAATCGTGAGAGAGTCTACTTTATCATGATATCACCCTTTTAAAGTGAATCCAATTCAATTTCTAAAAATGTCTTGTGAAAGTGTCTTGTGCTTACTCGGGAAGGTTGTTTAAGCGTTAGTGGGTTTGTGACTCGACTTAAACTTGCTAGACCAACTTCTTAGGGTTATTAGAGTTGAATTTGATTGTATTGAGATGTACATTGATAGGTTGTGATTGTGTGGCGAATATGGCACGCTCGTAGCTTAATCTTAATTGTTGAAGCCGCTCAAGGTGAGTTTCGTAACCTTCCCTACTCAATTGAGATACGGGCTGAAAAGTGTACATCCTTGTTTGTTTGTTTGTTGATTTGATTGATTGATTGTTAGATTGAAGTATAGACTTGTTGCTCGATTGATTATGCTTGTGGTTATGAATGTTTGTTGAGATTAGGATAGTTGTACATACATGGAAGACGATGATGCATTCAAAGAATTGGAGATGTGGTGGGAAGGCTGCGAGTGACCCTATATATAAGCATCGAAGGTTCTTTGAATGCAGAGTCGTACGAAGTGTAGGTACATGGCGTTTCTTCGGTTGTTTGATCGTTATATGTTCGTATCGAGATTAAATGATCAATTATTGATCAAATCATGGATATGGGATTGTTTATCAATTCAATAAAGGATGTATGATTGTTATGTGTTCGTATCAAGGTTATGAGGTCCCTTTAATGACCCAATCATGGTTTCAAGGCTTGTGATAGTTTATCGATCCAATTTATGTGATCATTTAAATGATCCAAATCAAGGTTTCAAGGTTTCAAGGTTATATGTTCGTTGTGATTGTTATGTTGTTATATGTTCGTTATGTTCGGTATGCTCGTTGTATATGATCGTTTGGTTATTTAACCAAGGTTACAAGTTCGATATATGTTTGGTTGGTTACAAGTTCGGTATATGTTCGTTTAGTTATTTAACCAAGGTTCAAGTTCGATATATGATCGTTTGATATTAAATCAAGGATTTCAAGTTCGCTAGATGATCATTTATGATCTAATCAAGGTTATATGTTCGTATCAAGGTTATGTGATCGTTATGATGTTAATCAAGGTTAAACGGTTGTTATCCCGACACTTGTTCCTATTACCTGTCCCTACGAACTCACCAACTTTATGTTGACGCATTTTAGTACACTTTTCAGGTAAGCATGTGGATTAAAGATGTATCGGATGTTTCATTGCATGCTAGTTTGGACTTGGACCTTTTCATGGATCCGTGATTTATTATCCCGATTAAGGGTTATGTTTATGTATGAACCGATACTGGTATTCTTGGATGTTTTGTATGGATTATTGAATCCTAATTATGCATTTAGTTTTGCTCTACATAATTTCTATGTCGTGCTGTGCTATTGGTGTAACCCTCATGATTCCGCCTTGTTGGGGTGTTACAATCGGAATATAAGGCTGTTAGGTATCTAAGCTTAGATGTCAGACACTCACATATTAATTTTTTAAACCATAAAAGTCATAGGGGCCTAAACATTTATTCATTAAACAATATATAATAAAATATTAGTATGTGAGGGGTTCAATACCTAAGCTTAGGTGTCGGACAGCCTTATATTTCATTTTCCCTAATATGATATATATTATAAAGTAAATTTAGGTTTTTGTTTAATTTTAAATTTCTAACAACATTTAAATTTCAACAATTCATCAAAACTACATTATATCAATAACATACACTATTCGTCTCTCAGCACCACTTGTCACTGTTATCACCGCCTCTACCACTGGTATTGAGGCAAGCCACTACCACCCGTTACCACCACCACCATTACACAAACGCAATGCCCAAGTACCATTCTAGTAACTTATACTACATGACGATATGTACCTGTTGAGTCTTGGATTCGCTGATTAGACTTACTCGCTGACATGTATAGTCAGCAAGTCTTCAGCGAGTCCAGTGACTCTCTTCAGCGGGATGTATGCTGACCAAATGTTCGTTATGGAGGGAAGTATTCAAACCATATGAAGACAAGAGTCACATGGTGGTTCTTCCAACTGTAACATGCCATACTTGGTAAAGGTACAGTTTGGGACCAAAACTTGGGTCTTCTCTCTCATACCCATTTTGGTAAAAAAGACAAAGGCTCTTGCTTGGAAGTACAAGGAGCCAATGGAATGTCGACAACCACCATCTATCACAATCAAAGGAAGGTTGTGTTGCCCTAATTCTTCCTCTATATAAAGCAACACAGCCGCATTGTATCAAGGGGGTTAATCACCTTAAAAGTGTGTGTCACTTGTACTTGTTCAAGTTTTTAGTGTGTCTACACTTAGCAATTACCTTTGTTCTTTTGTATTCTTGTAAGTCAAGTGTGTAAGATCAACCATGTATTCATCGTTTAATCAATGATACATATGATTATACTTACATTGATTTATTACAATTGAACTTGCTGTTGTTCTTGTTATTTATCTTCTATTTACTTTCTTGTCTAATTTAAATATAACATAAGTTGTGCATTCGTGGACCATCAAGTGGTATCAGAGCCAGGTTCCTAAATCATTGGAACAAGATCTGTTTGCCTCCTTGTGTTTACATCTAAAATTTCTGTTCTTTAATCTTTCTTGAAACCCTTTTTCTAAAACAAGAACATGTCTTCTGTTCCCAGCCTAGTGAACACACGTGACTTTGGCTACGTGTCGACACCTCCTAAATTCGAGCCCAAGGATTTTGGGTCTTGGAAGGAGAGGATGCTTCTTCACATTTCTGCTGTGGAACCCTATTTAATGACCATATTAACTGAGGGTCCCTACGTACCGATGTATGTCCAAAGGACTCCAAGAGCTACACCTGAAGCTCCTGAGATAGTCACTGACCTGGTTAAACCAGAGGTTCAATGGACAGATGAAGATAGAAAGCTGGTAAATCTTGATGCTAGGTTGAAAAACATGATTATCGTCACTCTTCCCACTGAAATCATGAAGCTAGTCATCAAGTATCCCTCTTCAAAGGAAGTATGGGATAGTCTGGTCAGCACCTATGAAGGATCTACTGACCTCATCAAAATCAAGAAAACTGATTTGAAACGAGCTTATGAAAACTTCTTCTCTCTTCCTGATGAAAGTCTTGAGAGCACCTATACTCGCTTTAAAGGGTTGCTCAATGATATGACAAATGTTGGCATTACTCATGATATTTTTGAAGTATGTCATAAATTCATCGACTATCTTCCTCTTAAGTGGCAAAACTTGAGACAAACTCTTCGTACAACGAAGAAAATCCAAGATTTTGATCTTGAAGAACTTTTTGGCACTCTTCAATTTGAAGAGAGAGCATTGGCTCAAAACATTCAAGCCTCTGCTGATGCCAAAAGACATGCTGGCCCCTCTTCTTCTTCTTCTTCCTCCTCTGTCAGCATCTCCTCTCATCCTATTTCTGACCCTATAGCTCTTGTTTCTACTGAGCCCATCGATCTCTATGATGGTGCCAGTATTTCAAATCTTCCAGCACCTATTCAGATTCTCATTGATGAGCTGGATGATGAAGAGAAACAAGATTTGTTTAATGACTTTATGGGCTTTGCCCTTGTTGCTGGTAGAAAATACTCCAGAATGTGGAACAATCGCAAAACGGTTGCTCCCCTCAAACCTCCTGTTGATAAATCACAGGAAGAGTGATGGAGGTGTGGCAGAAAAGGCCACTACCAGAAGGAGTGCAGAGTCTCTATTCCCACTCCTGCTGCTCCTTTACCTAACCCTTCTAAATCTGCTGATGAATACAGGAACAAATACTATCAGCTGAAGGCAAAGGTGGCTGAAACAGAGGATGCCAAAGTTCCAGCAAAAAGGACTTGTTGCTGAAGAACATGATTGGGCTGATTCAGATGATTCTGATGCCATGTGCCTTATGGCACTTGCTGACAGTGATGCTCTGACAAAGGATCAAGTCTCCTCGAGTCAGTGGGTAAACGTCACTGTTAAAAAGGTACACTCTCTTCTTTCTTCCTCTTCTGATCATGACAAGACCAAAATTATTGAGTCTTTGTCTTGTGATCTTCAGTTCGTAGAAAGTCTACGTGTTGAACTTCAATCTAAACTTAACTCTGCTGGAGTAGAGTTAAGTGAAAAATCTGAAAAACTTATGAAATTGAAAAATGTTCATATTGAACTTCAATCTCATGAGTTAATGACTCAGAAACTCCAACTTGAGAATGAAACTCTCAAGGCTGAAGTTTCTAATCTGAAGAAGATTGTGACCTCCTGGTCAAAGGCTTCCAAATTTCATCATCAATGCTTGAGTGAGCAAGTCCCTGCTCAAGTACAAGCAGTGATTGGTGGCAATTTTGATGTTGTTGCCTCAATTGCTGACTCATTTAATGATGATGTAAAGCCTGAAATCTCTATTCCTCCACCTTCTTCATCTACCATCTCTCCTGAAGAGATGAAAAAGTGGTATTTTCTCAAGGGACAAAATGACTACCATGCTGAGATGGATTCTAAGGCTACATCTTCCACCAGTGTGCCCTCTTCCTCTAATATTAAAAGTACCAGTTCCTCAACCAGTACTTTTGACATGTTCTCTCATCTTCCCATTGTTGGCATGATGCCACATGAAGGGAGAATTCAACATTCTCCACCCAGAACCTTTAAAGGGGATATTACAAGTAATGGATATGTACCCATTGCTCCTCAGCGACTATCTGTAAAAGGTGCTGAGCCCTTTAAAAGAAGCACTATTGCTGCTCCCTATGACTATGGTACTCCTCAGCGAGTTAATCAGGTCGTTCAGCAACACTCTAGTGCTCAATCTTTCTCTCAGCTGGAACTTACCCATGCTAATTCCATGTCTGAACATGATCGTCTAATGAACAGACGGGTTAGGTTCGCTGATGCAAGACATTAACAAGTACTTCCCATAAAGGGGAAGATTGCCTTCACAAAATAGGTCTACCACTCCTCAGCGAGGACACCCGCCACATCAGCAAGTAAGGCCTATAACTCCTCAGCGGGGACATTTGCCACATCAGCAAATGAGACCTACTACTCCATAAAGAGGACAAGTGCCTTCTCAGCACAATCAATCCTCAGTGTCGAACATGGAGTACTTACCTCATAGGCAAATGAGGTCAGTGACTCCAATTCGTCAAATCAGATCCATAACTCCTAACCAAGTAAATCAGTCTCAGCAGGGTTCCTCTTCTTCTTATCCTGCTGAAAAGCAAGCATGGACCATGATTAGAGGTCATCAAAATCCTCAAAATCATCATGGTGAGTCCATCCTTGGTCCTGTTCCTCAATTGCCCCCTCCTAAACTTAGACAAAGGAGTAAATCCAAGTCTAAGCAAAAGAGCAAGGCTTCATCTTCCTCCTCTCCTCAAATAAATGAGCTTACTCAGCGAGTGAATGATCTTTCTTCTCAGCTGAGGGACTTTCTCATTCAGAATCAACAAGGCAACCCCTCTGACAAAAAATGCTATCTTTGTAGCAGCAGAGGACATGTTGCCTCTGAATGCGTTTCTGTCAGCTCAAGAGATGCTCCAGCGGTTGTAATTCAACCAAACATCTCTATATCTGCTGAAACATCTTCCTCTACAAGGATCAGTGAGAACCTCTCTACTGAACCTGTAATCAGTGACAATTCTTCTGTCACTAATGCAAGCATCGCTGAATACATTGCAGCTCAACGCATTGAAATTCCCCATTCTCAGAGGGTTATTTCAAATGCTTGGGGGCAACCTTCAATGCTGGTTGAGTATAGTGCTCCTGATGTTGTGAGCAGCTATGCATATCTTCATAGTAATGAAACCAGTGTAATGCCTTCCAATGAAGATAACACCTTTGGTCTTGTCTCTGTGGGAAATCACACTACTCTTGAGGAGGCTCTCTCTGAAGAGCCAATATCCTCCTCTGAAGTACCTTTAGTTAATCCTGCTGACATGGCAATGGATGAACAAAGTGAACCCTAAATCCTTTCTCTATATCCATGCAGGGCTCGCTGGGCAAAGAAGTGTGGTATTTGGACAACGGTTGTTCAAAACACATGACTAGCACCAAGAAAACGAGATGTATATCTTGTAGACTTCACTCCTATCAAAACTAATAGTGAGACTTGTTTCTTTGCTAAGTCAGCATCCGAGTTAAATTGGTTATGGCACAAGCGTATGTCGCATGTGAACTTTAAAACCATAAACTCACTGGCCAAAAAGAACCTTGTTCGTGGCCTTCCTCCTCTTTCTTTTGAAAAAGACAGACTCTGTGGTGCTTGTGAAAAAGGCAAATGCCATAGAGCTACCATCAAAACAAAACAAGCAAATTCTGTTAAGGGTTGCTTTCATCTTCTTCACATGGACTTTTTTGGTCCAGTGAATGTCCAAAGTCTAAAGGGTAGTAGATACACTTTAGTAATTGTGGATGAATATTCACGATATACTTGGACAATCTTTCTTAATTCTAAGAGTGATGCTGCTGATGAAATTATCAAGTTCATTAAGAAAATGGAAAATCTCAACAGCATAAGGGTTAAAGAACTCAAAAGTGATCATGGCACCGAGTTTAGAAATCACACTCTTGAATCTTTTTGTGCTGATCAAGGGATCTCACAAAACTTCTCTTCTACTAGAACTCCTGAGCAAAATGGTGTTGCTGAAAGGAGAAATAGAACTCTTATTGAGGCAGCACGTATAATGCTCAGTGAGTCCTCTCTTTCCAGTAGGTTTTGGGCTGAAGCAGTCAACACTGCTTGTCACACTCAAAATCGCTGTCTCATTGTTAAAAAACATGACAAGACAGCATATGAAGTGTTAAGAGGAAAGAAACCTCAAATCAAATACTTCCATGTATTTGGTTGTCCTGCCTTTATTCTTAATAATAAAGATCATCTAGGCAAATTTGATCCTAAAGTTGATGATGATTACTTTGTTGGATATTCTGCCATTAGCAAAGCTTTTAGAGTATTTAATACTCGACTTCAAAAAGTGGATGAATCCATTCATGTCACTTTTGATGAAAGTTCATCTGCTCTTAAAGATATCCAGCCATCTTTTACTGAAAAGATCTTCAATGAGTTCACTAATCCTCCTACGGAGGATGCTGACTCATTTGTTGATGCTTCTTGCTCACCTCCTCTTGATCAGCAACTCACTGAGGACAGTTCAGCAGATCCTGAGCCGGAGCAAGTTGCTGCTCATATCTATACGATTGAGCCAGTTGAGCCTATCTTAAGGTCAATCCATGCTGCATCAACAAAACCTAGATCACTGGCTGATGATGTACAAGTTGATGACTCTGCTGATGATGAGTTTCATGATGCTTCAGCTAACGCTGAAGACATGGAGTCTGCTGATGACCCCATCATTACTAATAACTCAAATCAGTCAAATGGCTCCACTGATCAAACTCCTGTTGAACCTTCAATTACCATTGATTTCTCCTCTTATTCTTCTCCTGCTGATCCCATACAAATGTCTTCCGCTGCCACTCTAGGTTCATCAAGTGTCCCATCACTTAAATGGACTTTAAGTCATCCTGCTCACCAAATTATTGGTGATCCTCAACAGGGCATTGTGACCAGATCAGCGACTAGAAACACATGTCTATATGTTAATCTCTTGTCAATGATCACTCCTAAGAATATTGGTGAGGCTATGGTTGACCCATTATGGGTTGCTGCCATCCAAGAAGAACTAACACAAGTCCAAAGACAGCATGTCTGGTTCTTGGTTCCTCTTCCTCCTGGCAAAGAACCCATTGGAACTAAATGGGTTTATAGAAATAAAATGGACGAAGATGGTGTTGTTATACGCAACAAGGCTAGGCTAGTCGCTCAAGGTTACCTTCAAGAAGAAGGTGTCGACTATGACGAAACCTTTGCTCCAGTGGCCAGACTTGAAGCAATACGCTTATTCTTGGCACATGCTGCTTATCAAAACTTCACTGTATATCAAATGGATGTCAAGAGTGCTTTCCTAAATGGAAAACTCAAAGAAGAAGTTTATGTGGAGCAGCCACCTGGTTTTGAAGACCTAACCAAACCATGTTTATCGTCTTTATAAGGCATTATATGGTCTTAAACAAGCTCCCAGAGCTTGGTATGACACACTCACTGAATTTCTTTTTTCTCATGAGTTTCAGCGAGGATCTATAGACAGCACCCTCTTTATATATAAAAAGGGTGCTCATGTCCTATATGTACAAATATATGTCGATGACATCATATTTGGATCTTCCAGCAAGAAACTTTGCAATAAGTTTAGCTCACTAATGTCTTCTCACTTTGAAATGAGTATGATGGGTGAGCTGACCTTCTTCCTTGGTCTACAAATTCGCCAACTTCCTGATGGCATTTTTATAAACCAAGAAAAATACATACGAGACATGCTGGCTAAATTTGATATGTCTAATATCACTACAAAGCCTACTCTCATGTCTCCTCCAAACAATCTCCATGCTGACCTTGATGGTAAGCATGTGAACCCCACTTTCTATCGTGGGATGATAGGCTCGTTGATGTATCTCACAGCGAGTCGTCCAGACATTATGTTTGCTACTTGCCTTTGTGCAAGATATCAAGCATCACCCAGGGAGTCTCACCTTCTCGCTGTCAAGCGTATCTTCAAATATCTCAAAGGGACTTCCTTTCTAGGTCTTTGGTATCCCAAAGATTCTAACTTTGACTTAGTTGCATACTCTAATTCTGATTATGCTGGCTGCATGTTAGATAGGAAAAGTACCAATGGTGGATGTCAACTGTTGGGGGGAGGACTGACTAGTTGGTCTAGTAAGAAACAGCATACAGTCTCCATCTCCACTGCTGAAGCAGAGTATGTGTCAGTAGCAAGTTGTTGTGCACAAGTCCTTTGGATGAAAAACCAACTTGCTGACTATGATTTAGATTTTTCTAAAATCCCAATTATGTGTGACAACACTAGTGCTATTGCCATCACACATAACCCTGTTCAGCATTCCAAAACTAAGCATATTGACATTAGGTATCACTTCATTCGTGATCATGTCATGAAGGGGGATGTTGAAATTTACTTCATCCCTACTGATGACCAACTTGCTGACATCTTCACTAAACCTTTAGATGAAAAGAGATTCAAGGATCTCGTTAGCAGGTTGGGAATGCGAAATGGTGAGTCTGTTACTTAACTTACATATCTTTTGTAAGTTAAAATCTCTTGACTTATATCAAGATTCTCAGCAAGTTCAAGTGTGTCTTACTTGCTACAAAATAAGGCAATGAAGAGCCCTAAAGTCTTCATCTAGTCCAGCAGCAAACGGTTGCTGGTAAAGACATCTAAAATCCGTTGATCCCTGATGCTTTGGGAAAAAGCATAATAAAAGTAATAGGGTGCTGAAAGTCCCTATCTAGTCCAGCAGCAAACGGCTGCTGGTAAAGACTTCTAAAATCCGTTGATGGCTGACAATTTGCCAAAAATTGTTTAATGCTCATCAACATCCACCCTTTCTTTCTTTGTGGTGCTGATTAAAACTTGGTAACCATCCCTTTTAATAAAATAAACTCTTCAGTGGATACCTCAATTTATCTGAGTGTATTCCACTACGTATTTTGTTAATATTTTATTATATATATCTCAAACGGTTACCTCGATTTTCTCCCAAATGGGCAACTTGTACACTGTACGCGCCGTATGAACTCGAGTACAGTTGAAATCGTGGTTCATATAGTCACATCATACTTCTCTCATACGTACATATAAACAGTGTCTCACAATTTAATATAATTTTTTTATGCCATGTATGAAAGAGAGTACATGTGACGACTCACTTTTTGCAGTCATGTGACCCATATCCATGCCATATATATGCAAATCTCTTCCTCTTCACCTTCTTCTACGTTCATTTCTTTCTCTCTAAACTTCCAAAATCTCTCATATTATCTCAAATTTCTAAATTTCTCTCAAATCTTTCAGATTCTTTTAAAACATTCATCCTCTAATCTTCTTTCATCTCCACTCTAATCTAAAATGGCTTCTTCATCTGCTCCTGAACAACAAAATCTATGATAATGAAGGCATTAATCCTTCTAATCAAGTGTCTTTCCAAGCTTCTAAGTTGGTTATCAAGGCCAATAACTAATGGGGATCTGAAGAGATCCCATCAAAAATCAAAGGTTACTTCTCCATGCTCGACTTCATAATGGGATACCAGTTAGAAGGGCTATTTATAGCGATCCTAAAGAAATAGCTGTCCACCTCTTAAGGGAGTTCTGGTGGACATGTGATTACAAAGTTGCAAGTAGCACCATTACAAAGTGTGTGTCACTTGTAATTGTTCAAGTTTTTAGTGTGTTTAGACTTAGCAATTACCTTTGTTCTTTTGTATTCTTGTAAGTCAAGTGTGTAAGATCAACCATGTATTCATCATTTAATCAATGAAACATATGATTATACTTGCATTGATTTATTACAATTGAACTTGCTGTTGTTCTTGTTATTTATCTTCTTATTTACTTTCTTGTCTAATTTAAATATAACATAAGTTGTGCATTCGTGGAACATCAGTACCGATAAAAACTAACAAATGATATGTTATTACCTAGGGATGAGAAAAAAAACCGTTGACCCGCGCCCGACCCGGAACCGGCCCGAACCGACCCGCCCAGAGCCCAAACGGGCCGGGTCACGGGTCACACATTTGTGGTTTTCGCGGGTCATGGGTCACGCCGGTCGGGCCGGGTCGGGTCGGGTGAAGACAAAAACCGAAAAAAAGTGAAGGAAACCCGTAACCCGCCTGAGACCCGCCCGTAACCGACCTGAACCGAACTGAACCGGCCCGGACCTTCACAGGCCGGGTCACGGTTTTGATTTTCATGCATTCGTGGGTCGCGGTCCGGACCGGGTTTTCGCGGGTCGGGCCATTTGCACATCCCTATTATTACCTTTCTCAGTGAATATATTTATAAATAGAAAAATGATGCATTTTTTTAATAAATAGTCTAATAATTTTTTTAAAACCCTTAAAAAATAAAAGTGTAATCCAACCTTTTTTTTTTTTTTTTCGTAATCTCATCCTTTGATATCAAGTGCCAAGATTATATAATTAAAAGAATTTTTAGAAACATAATTTAAGAATATTTTATCGTTTCCTTATAAATGATATCATTAGACATACTCATAAAATAGATTTAAAGAATATTAGCCAAAAAGAACTGAGAATAGCAAATATATTGATACATGTTGGATATTTTTCAGTTTTTCTACAATTAATAAACTACTACTCGTAGTAAGCAAGTCTTGTATTAACTTGAATGAACAAGAATTATGACTTCTAATTACTCTTTAACTAAACTTTGACTTTCATTAAGAGAAGGTCAAGAATGTAGGATGTTGTCAAAGCATAAGTAATTATTTGTTGGTTTCCTCTCAAAGTGTCATAATGATATCGTAACGTAATACAACTTTAAACTCATTCTCATATAATTAATATTAATTATTATTGTTATTGTTTTATTTTTCATCCACTTAAGGCACCTCATTAATAAATACATCATTAATTATGATTTCTTGGTATTGATCTATAAACACCTATTTTCATCTTCATTTCTCCTCCCACAAGCTTTTTCCTGATTACAAAAATAGCAGTTTCTCTAAGAGTTTTACCCCTTTTAGCTGATCATTAAGAGTTCATCCTCATTTTAATTATTTTCCCCCCTTTAATTTCTTTCCTATTTTAATATTAATTATGAATGAAGAAGAGACATGCAACACAACACTTGGTATTGGCATTGGAGTAGGGATCAAAAGGGAGAAGCAATCATCAAAGAATAATTACAAGAAGGGATATTGGTTAGACCTTTCATTACCACTTCATCCAAAGATTGAAACCAGTGATGATCATGATTATAAGATCAATGATGACGACAAAGAGGCGCCGGATCAAGACTCTTTTAGTTCTAAAAGTATTGATGATCAAAAAGAAGACGATATAAGGTTGAAAAGAAGCGTTAGCAATGCCAATGCCATGAATAACAACAATGATGGATCACGAAAGAAACTAAAACTCACAACGGAACAAACAACGTTGCTTGAACATAGCTTTACAATCCATAGCACCCTTAATACGGTACATGTTACTTTTGTTCGTAATCAAATTAACTTTTGTTTGTTTATATATGTGCGGTACTAATCATAATCTGTTTATATACGACCCTCTAACTAGTAAATTTCCAACAAAATAATATTTGTCAGATTAATGATGTATAAATTTACTGCCTTTCAATAAAATTAAAATTGTGATGATTTGAATAATCTTTGAAATGACCATTTTCCCTCTTTAGAATCCTTGGTATAGTTTGATAAAAATGTCTTATCCAAAATGTAGAATGACAATTGATTATCAAAATAAACATTGAAAATTGAACTGCATTTATATAGAACATGGCGATCCTCTGATTGATATTACTCTACATTTATCTATACCGCGATTAATCTGATGACAAATATAAAGTATATATTCATCACTTTTGTGATTAAAACTGCATGCTAATTAATGAAAATTATTGTTATTGCAGGGGCAGAAACAAGAGCTAGCAACGAAGTTAAATCTTCTTCCTCGACAAATCGAAGTTTGGTTCCAAAATAGAAGAGCAAGGTTTCAATTTTTTCACTTTTCTAGCTAGTTTTCTTAATGTGACATACACACACATGCATATTTTTTAAAGGGAAACATTATATGTATCTAAAGATAAAAACAGCTTGAAGCAAGTTCACATATGCTTAAGTTTGAGATAAAATGGTAGAACCCTAAAAAGATATATGATTGGAAAAGATGTAAGAATACATTTTTTTTTTTTTTTTAAATAATTAGATTTTTTTTTTATTTGATCATTGATTAAAAAACGTTTTTCAAACAGCGAATCTTATGCTATTTTTAGTCTTAGGCCTAGCTAACTACAATATATTGCTAAATCCATTAATAAAGCCAGGATTCATTGATACCATGAAAAAGTTGTACACACCACCTAGTTTTTTCTAGTTCTAGCAATTTAATTACTAGATGATCGATAGTGAAATAGTATCGCCATAAGAAAAAAATATTCTAAATATTAACTAATGTTACTCAAAGGTAAATATATCAATTCCAAATTAAGGAAATGAAATTAAATACCTCATGAATTAAAAACCTAAAGAACACAAGTATAACAATATAATCATGTATCATTATAGTTGCTACCTATCATTTGGATTAAAACTTCTAAATCCTGGTATCTAACTAGTAACTACTACCTAGTATAAACTTGTTATTCCATAGTTGTGAATTTATAATTATTGATATCGGTTACAGGACAAAGTTGAAGCAAATTGAACAAGAATGCGAGTTGTTAAAGAAATGTTGTGAAAGCCTAAACGAAGAAAATCGTAGACTGGAGAAAGAACTTCAAGAGATTCGGTGTTGTTCATTAAACTTTGATCATCACCATCAACAGTCAGCGTCACAACCGCTGCTACCTCTATACATCCGGTACCCAACCACCACAACGACTCATCATCATCCGTTTGATAAGATTGGAAAATCCGACGACAATGACATGAAAACTGTAGCAGTCATGAATGGTGTCAACATGGGCCAAATGTATGATAATGGTAATTATAAAGAACGCCATTGATGTTAAATTGTTGTAGTAGGGTGAAACTACAAACGGCTTTGATTAATTTAATAAGTAGGGTTGCTAATTAGGGTGTTAGGCAATCCCTTATTAAATAAGTAGACTCATGATTATGTTATTTGGCAACCCTACAAATTATTAGGGTTGAAGATTTGAGTATACATTCATACATATATAATGATGAAGAAATCATGTGTTTTAACTTTGATCTAGATAAATAAACCGAATTTTTTTAATTTGTAGCTAGGTACGTACTTATCTTCAACACTATTAGTAAAATATCAAATATATCCCTACATTATATAAATCTCACTTCAAAATTTGTTAGTTATGCCTATGTGGCATGCTTAAAAATGCAAGAAAGCCCAAAAATCATTACAATATTGCTCCTTGGAAGGTCCACGGATTAGTTACTTATATAAGAAGTTCAAATTTTCGAAAACGGATTAGTTATGCTTTTAAGAAGTTCAAATTTTCGAAAATTTGAATATGTAACCGTTCGTGTATTGCTTGTGGCGGTTACTTCCTTGCATGTCTATGTCTATATAAGGTCACTTCCATTCAGTTTTAAGGCATTTCAAAACATAAACACATAACAGATCAATTTTAGCATGGCTTCACTAAACCATGTTTCAATTAGAAATTTGCGTCCAAATAATAAGCCATGTATGATAACGGTTAGAATTTGCGGCTATAGAAGCAACCTCTATATGGAGATGTTAATAACATAGGTAGTATTGAGATGATCCTCATGGACGAACATGTAAGTATTCATTGTTTGTGAATTTTTCTTTTTTTGATTAGATTACTTTTTAACATAACTTTCTTTCGAATTTATAACTAGCTTTTTAACGTTCTAATGTATAAACATTTTCATTTTGACAGTTTGATAAAGTGGTTGTTGTTGCAACAATCGGTTTATTCCAACCGACCAGTTATGGTATTCAATGGAATGTGTGAACTGTTCTCAAGAAGTTAAGTTGACCGATCTCCACATGGATGCAGTCGACATTATTGATGCTTTAAGGGACAACAAAATGTGGATTTGTTGTTCATGTAACAAGGAAGGAGTTCTCATCAATCCTAGGTATATATTTATATTTCATATTAAAACTCTATAATCATTAAGTTGTGTGATAAAATTGTATCTCTGTTTTTTTTTTTTTTTGTAGGTTTAATGTGCAAGTTAGGATTGTAGATGCCACTGGTGCTATTGGAGTTAAAATGAATGATCAACAAATTTCAAATCTTATACAAAGAACAGCCTATCAAATTTGTGATGAAAATTATGAGGTATATTTGGTTTATTTTAGTGCTAAATAAGACTTTTCTATGCATTTTAAGTCATTAATTTTTTTTAAAATGGTCATTAGTTGTAATAGGAGTACATTTACTTCGCTACATACATGCTTGAATTGGTGTTAAAGAAATTATTTAAGGTTATAGCGCATCCACATGGGTCTATATATCAAAGTGGGGGAAAATTCATAATACCTATCCCATCTAGGTAACCAACATAATCCTTCTTATATGCGTCTAATATGGGCAATCCATTTTATAATTTCTCTCCAGCGTGCAATGTACGCGTTTTAAGCTCTCGTGTATCATTAATAAATCCCAAGGTATATCTAGCATTCTTCTTCTTTAAATTAATCAACTCATAAAAATATTTTTTTTATGTCCAACTCATTTATATTTATTCATTGATACAATCTTAAAATAAAGTTTAAAAAAAATTATTTAGGGCTTTCCGTGTCTAAGCACTAGTATATATATATATTCTTCAATACCTCATATGAGTGCTTGCTTATGTATATGCATGCATGTGACTATATATTACACATGCGATCAACCTTTTGATGGACCAAAAATTTTCGTCCCAAATTAAAAGACACTATATTATATTAATGACAAAAGAATGACATATTTTTTACTTTTGTAGTCAAACTTCTTTTCCGCAACGATTTTTCGTTCCAAAAAAGAAAAAAAAAATTAATAATATTATTCGTATATTTTATGATGACCAACATATTCGTTGCAAAGTCCTTTAATATTTTTATAATTATATATATTTAATCTAGCACAAACGAGAATTAATTACCAAAAGGTTAACAAAGATAAGAAACATAAAATTATGTGTTACGTGATATGTGAACGTATACATGTTCACTTACATGTATATATATATGTGAATAAATCAGGCATACATAAGGTATTAAAAATTTTATTAATCCGAAATGTTCGTAAAAAAAACTCGTTTTAGTCATTGAGCCGCCTCTGGTAAGTCTAGCTGGTGTTCACTTCTAAGGATTGAGTCAGCCATTAAAGGCTCCATCAATTCCGAAAACGATTGTTCCTTCTAGACGAAATTAAAAATTGTTGCGTTGCAAACGTAATGTTTTCTGTTAATAGGCTTAATTAAGCTGTCTGGCTGCATAGTGCATGGTCCCTGCCACTTCGATATGTATATTTTAGAATGTTCTTATTTGGTTGACCTTTTATCCTCTTTCATTCGTAAATGCCTCTATTCAAATAGGGAGGATTTTGGAGAACATATATAGCAATGAGTACTTGTTTTCGGTTAATCTCTTGAGTTTGGATAACTCATCGATCAAAGCTGAGATGGAATAGCAATATAGCCACAATGCCAAACACTTTGATGTCATAATACAAATTATCCTCGGTCTTCTTTAGGCAGAATACCACATCTCTTATGTTCCTATTTATTTGTTGGGATAAGGATTTAAGAATGTTATGAACTATGTACAAATGTCTATGTTATGTAATGAACTATTTGGATGTTTATTGTATGTAATGAACTTTCAAATTCAGGTTATTGGATGTATCCGACCAATAAAAAACTTACAAATGGCAACTTATATGGTTGACACATATACCCGGGTACACCCAATAACCAGGATTTGAAAGTTCATTACATACGGTAAACATCCAAATAGTTCATTACACAACATAAATATTTATATATAGTTCATTACATTTAGACCTGACAATCATTACCCAAAGTGCTAAAAACAGGTCAATTTGGGTAAATCTTTCAACCTCTTTGGGTTGATTTGGGTGACCTCATAACCAACTGCGGGTCCAATGGGTAATTTGAAATCTTTAAACAAATTTCAGAGCGGGTCATGAAACCACTTACCCATTGTTACCAAAGGGAATAGAAAATAATGAAAGCGGGGACATGACGCTTCTTCTATCTTAATGTATATAGGCTCTTGAATTGAATATATGGGAGAAAAAATAGGGTATAGGAGAGAGAGGATTACAGGCTGGATTTTTATTTTCTAAATGTGGTTTTACAATGTGTAAAGATAATGAGCTATGATTTGTTGTACTCTGTGAAGTAATGCTTGTACGTTGATTGTTATAGGAAAAACCATAAAATAATATTTATTATTAAATATAATATTTTTTTTTGAACGGCCAACAAATATATTATATTATAAGGAAAATGATTAATCAACTTAATTGGTGTACCTAAAGATATGCCTAAAACCTTAGGAATTTGACATATGGAATGCATTAATTCTTTTTCCTAATCTTGCCCCCTGATTTTTCCACATGTCATCATCTTACAATTAGGCACAACTTTAAGCATACCAATTAAGTTGATTTATCATTATCCATATTATAATATAAACCGGCCTAGCTAGATGCTAGGACACAATAATACAACAATACATGAGATTACATAAAAAAAAAAAAAAATACAAGATGTTTATGCACCAAAACATCAATGGCACCAACTAGAAATTTTAAAACAGCTCTAAGCTTCTCAATCTAACGAATGTCATTTAGCTCTTGTTTTGATCCAGAAAAAGCTAAAAGCTTGGATATCACTAATCACCTTATTCAACACCACTGGTTTCTCATTAAAACCACACCAGTACGAGCACTCCACAAACACCAAATGACGGTAAGAACAATACTATAAAAAGCCTTTCTCCACTTAGAGGTACCACGTACATGTATGTGAGCTTCGAGCAAATCTCTATTTCCAAAAGGAAAAAGGGGATAGTTTACACCAGGATGTAATGTAGTTCCATACCTGTTGAGAACAATACTATTAAATATCATTAATAAAATAATACGAGTATTCATTATTAAAAAACCAATAGCAATTTGGTAACTTGTTACGTAAGTTGTACGCACGTAGCAATATGACTTTCTGTATTTTGCTTTATTAAGAAAATTAAAATAATATTTATTATTAAATATGACATTAATAATTTTATTTCATAAATGATATAATTTATATTTTGTAGACACATTTACATATTTGACTTTTGACTCAAAGTGATGCAACGCTCTGAACAAAAGTTCGCTACTTTGTTACAAACTCTTTTTTTTTTTTTTGAGAGTCGCTAATATATAATGCTAATATATAAAAATAAGACAAGACACAAAAAATGCGGGTTAACCCGCACCCAACCCGCTTGACCCGCACCCGGTTGACCCGCATTTATAAATGACCCGTTTTGATCCGCTACTCAAACCCGTCCAACCTGCCCATTTTATCAGGCCTAATTACATTTCCGAATACTTATCCCTTATTTGTTCAATGAATTCGAACCATGTCTTGAAACAAAATAAGAAAAAAAAAAAAAAAAGTTTAAGCGTGCTTTGTCAAACCCGGGTCTTTTGCGGATAACATATTACATCTCTCTCGTCCCTATGTCACATGCTTATAAAATTCTTTTTAGCAAACCTGGAGGTGAAATCATTGCCTCAAAAACTTTCATATATAGACATGGACGGATTTACAATGGGGCACGGGGTCAGCTGCCCCCACTCCAATTTTGATACAATGTAATTTTTTAAAATTTAAATGGTATATACGCAATTTTTTTTCTTAAAATAAGAAAAAATGAATAGGACATACAAATATTATCTTCGTTGTCATAAGCTTATTTAGTGGAAGTCATTGGTCATCGAAACGTTTCCATTGGTAGAATAAATTTTTTTTTAATTTTTTAATGATCATAATAGATTAATAGTAATGTAGAAAAGATATATATACAAGCTAATTACTTCATAAAAAATTATATTTTTCGAGTTTCCTATATTATGATTGTATAAGTTTTCATTTAATAAGACTTTTTCCGGCAAGTGTGATGTTTATTTATTAAAAATAACTAATACCATTTGAATATGAGCGTTACACCTGATGTGGGGAACGAAATTATTTTAAGGGTTCATTTTCTAACCCCGAGATACGGTCCATTTTTTTTACATTCTCGGATATGCCTCTTATAAGTATAACAAACAACTTTTAAAATTGTCCCCTCATAAAAATATAACTGGCTCCGTCTCTGTATATAGACTATTTTTATTGACTCTTTTGAAAAACTTAACACCAACTTTTTAAAAGATTAGTGTTTTTACGTTTATTTTCGCAATTATCAATTATCAATTATCAGTAAGTGAGAAGGTTTTTGAACTTATGAAGTGTACAAGTTTAAAAATTCAAAAATCTAAACGTTGAATGGATAAATATTTCCATGTCGCGACATTATTAACGGTGTCGGTATTAGAGCCCAAAACTTTGTCCAGAGTGACCCAATAGTGAAAGTTCCAATCGAAGCCCAATTGCACCAATTTGTTTTTAAAAAAAACTTCAAGGAGGCCCATCCAAAAATCGAATCTCCACTTTGTTTAATGAGGGGGAAATTTGAAATTCTCTCTAACATAAACATACCTCATCACACTGACCATATCCTCAAATTTTATTACTTAATTGTACAAATCATTCCTTATTGATCCTGATACTTTTTCTTGATTTGCCGTCTGCAACAAAATGACATAACTTTTTGCCATTTTTCTTTGACACTTCATACATTTTGTGATCTTATAAACTTTGTAATTACCGAGAATTTGTCATATATATCTTCTATCATCTCGGCTTTGTCGTTTCACCCTTCCCTTTTTACTCTTTTGTCTTTCTCAATATTCCTAGACAAACAATCAAACAAACAAACAAAAACAAAGAATAAAATTAAGATAATGGGAAAGTTTAAACAAACACTAGTTTGCATGTATGAGCCATGAGGTTTTTGAGAATATAGAGACCATAAACTTTGGAACAAGAAGATATGCGTTTTCTACTTGGAGCTGGTATATTTGTTATAAGTTAATTTCTATCTGTGTTCATAAATATTGTAAAACTTGTTTTGGTGCTTTGTTGTATTAATGTAAAACGTATTATAGCGGTTCTAGTACCCTGCTAGCTAGTCCGGTTATATGTTATTAATAAAGATTTTCATTGTGTTCATGAATATGTGTGTTAATAAAGAACCATTTTAAGATGAACAATATTGTGAAGTGCTAGTTTAGAGGGTCTTTTGTAGTATTTGCTTTTTGAAAGTGTTTATAAACACTTTTCGATAAATATGGTTGAAGTTGCTAATTCTAGCTAAAAATATGCAAAAATATATACAAGCATAAGCTGAAAATATGCAAAAATCCCAAATACCTTTTTATTCTTAGAAAAAAATTGATGGTTGAGGGACTTTCAAAATATGTTTACAAATGAACTTGTGTGAAATTAATATAACAAGGAATATGGGGTGGCATTTCTCATTTTTTTTTATCCCTTTTTTTAGCTTTTTATTACATATCAAGTGTCTATTAAGTATCAAGATTCTGTTAGACTTTATAGAAGGAATATTGTCTGTATGTATATCAACAAATTGTTTGTAAGTATATCATTATCTTCTTAGCAGATAAATCAATACTACCTGTATCACTGCCTCAAGAAAACTCAAATACAAAGAATCACAAGGAGGGCTTGTTCTTTTTCCTTGGAGGCTTATTCTTGTTCCTAGTAGTGCTGATTATTATTTTTGCAATCCGGAAATTTATCAGACCGACAGACCTAGGAAGGTGTGTGAAACGTAAAGACAGCTGCAAAGGTTGTATGCTCTATTTTCGTTCTGTTTATACATCGTGTAATAACAACTGTATACTATTTAGTTGATTAAGTCTCTCTTGTGAATTGCAGCTGCAAAAAAGTACTTTTGTGGGAAACTTGAGACGATAAGATATTTTAGCTTTCGAACATTAAAGGAAGCATCCAACGACTTCAATGAGTCTAATCTTCTAGGGAAAGGCGGATTTGGGCCGGTCTATTTGGTACATTTCCTCAATCTTTTCTAATTAATAATACCAGATAAAATAGTATTGTCCGCTTAGATGTCACTGGGCTAACTACTAACTCGTCATTCATAAAAAAAAACTGATCAATTTAATATATGTTGTTTGTAAATGGAAGTTGTGGATGAAGCTAATGGTATCTAAAAATTCATAGTTTGGTTCAAAGATTTATGAATTGAATTAAAGTGATCATTATAGGGTAAGTTAAAAGATGGGAGGCAGGTTGCTATAAAGAAACTATCTTTTGAAAAGTCTCAACAAGGAGAGTCAGAGTTTCTTGCAGAGGTGAGAATGATCACAAGCATACAACACAAAAACCTGGTTCGCCTTCTTGGTTGTTGCTGTGAAGGACCTCAAAGGGTACTTGTATATGAATATATGAAAAACAGGAGTTTGGATCTCATAATTTATGGTATATAACTTAAATCCATGTTCTAAAATAGATTATCTTCTTTCTCGATTTGTGTAGAATATTGTTTGTTGATCTTTTTCGTTGACTCTATAACTAGGAACAAATAACCAATATCTGAACTGGAATACACGGTTTCATATAATTTTGGGCATTGCTCGGGGTATACAGTATTTACACGAGGAGTCACACCTTAGGATTGTTCATAGAGATATTAAAGCTAGCAACATCCTATTAGATGGCAAATTTCAGCCAAGAATCGGAGATTTTGGCTTGGCAAGGTTCTTCCCTGAGGACCAACCTTATCTCAGCACCACATTTGCTGGAACATTGTAAGTATTCCTATTTGAGAGATGAAATTAGTAATAGTTAAGAATCTTTGCCCTTAATACGGGCTATACAAAATCATGGTTCGATATTTGATTTACAGTTCAATATAAATTTTCCATGTGTTTGCATTGGTAGAGGTTATACCGCCCCTGAATATGCCATCAGGGGTGAGTTTTCAGAAAAGGCCGACATTTACAGTTTTGGAGTTCTGGTTCTTGAGATCATTAGCTGCAGGAAAAATACCGATCTTACGCTACCATCAGAAAGACAATACCTCCCAGAATATGTAAGCCATCTTATTGACTCTATTAACATCTCTGCTTCCTAACACCCAAATGATTTGTACTATTTCCTCATTGTTTTAGTGGTCCTGTGTGTAAATGTGTAATGTATGAACATAAAACTTATTAGTTTCTTGTGAAAAAAAATTATAACTTTCAGCTGGTAAGTTCTAATCGATTTTATATATCTACATTATTACATATTCTATAGATTATTTTACACTGACCCTACAAGCAGATATAATGATTGACATATAGGATCAAATCGAGATCTTAAATGATTATCCAATAATTACCCTACGTTCCAACCACCCGAATTTATCATACTCTCTTGGACTAGCTATCTTTTGGTTAGTATCATAAGATACAATGTATGAACTTGCATTTGGTCTGATCATACTTTCCCTTTGTTAACTTTTTTTACTTATTATATTCAAGTTAAACTTGATCAAATAGCATTGATGTTTTATGTTGCAAGGCATGGAAGCTATATGAGAGATCAAGAATGATTGACCTCATAGATCCACGAATGCAAAAGGACGGATTTTTAGTAAAGGATGTTATGAAAACAATCCATGTAGCTTTATTGTGCCTTCAGCCTCATCCAGACATTAGGCCAGCCATGTCAGAGATCGTGGCAATGCTAACTTGGAAGGTTGAAATGATCAAATCCCCAATAAAACCGACCTTTCTGGATCATAGACGACGAACAAATGATGAGAAGGTTTCTTGGGAAACTATGTCGGATGGTTTTCCTTCTTTAGAAACAGAATCCCCTTCATTGACTCAACCTCCAAATTCTCGGGATTTTGATGCCAGCGGATGCTCGTCTATAAAAAGTGATGGAATACTTATTGTATGAAAAATGAAGGTTTTGGGTGACACTTTTGCAGTCTGATCATTGAGTACTTATCTCTAATGATTCACTAAGCAATATTTAAGTACTGCCAATAGACTAGGTTAAACAAGTTATGATTATTGGATAGACTTTGGTGAATTTTTCTTTGTATTAAGGGTATAAATAAACCATTTCATTATTCTTGTCTTCATTGATTTACACCCAAATGGGTTTATGTAAAGAACAATGTTATATCTATGTATAAATTTATAGCAAATATCCTTGATTAAACTACCCATGCCATGGGTGCATGAAAATGTAACCTTTCTCTAAGTATCAGATATGGCACTCATTATATGCCTCGGGTGCATCATTTCTTGTCACTTTTGTCATATCAATGTCACGTCAGCAAGTATAAACAAATGAGCAAACTGAGACACAATACCTCATTATTATAAATTTTTTTGTTTCATTATTCAATCATTTATTAAATTGAATTGTAATTCGTAAAAATAAAAGTTTTACACATACCTTTATGGTAGAATGTTTCGTTTAAATTGTACATATGGTACTTGATTCCCTGTATAGATTTGATAAACTAAATAACAAGGGATGATACGTGGTGAGGTATACATGATCTAGTCAACAAAGTTGTACCTAAGTCAACATATATATAGCTCCATGTTTATGTTTTGTGCTAGAACCAATTTGATACAATGAGAAAGACGAACACGGCGAAACATGACACTCTTATTGGAGAATGAATATGAATATATTTTGGATACTGACGAAGATACATTGGTTGGGCCATGATGGACCATGATACAAGTGGGCTTATCTAGTTACTTCGACTATCTAATCTAATATCATAAATTTGGGCTTTTCGGTCTATGTCCTCATGATTATATGTATGATAATAAATTAATAATAACAATTGACCTATCAATATACTGATAAGAATGCTTATATATTCGTATGGATTTTGTGTTTGATATATAATGGAACAATAACGCCAAAACTAAGAACGAAATTTGGATTGACAACTAAAATCTAATATCAAACATTCATTGGACATAATTTAGCTGTGCATTAAATTTAAAACGATTGATAAGTCGGTACGCTGTCGACAATCACCTGAACCTAATACTTGAATATGGAATGTAACCCACGTGATGATAGGGCAGTTGGAATTAATGGTACCCTCTAATTCCATAAACACAGTTGTAGGTGAAGCGACATAAAATTATCATAAATCTTCACACATACATATTAGGTAAGTGTGTACAAACTACAAATAATAATATTATCCTATAACAAGTATGTAAAATTATATTCAAGTAAAAACTTGATGCTCATGTTAACAGTTGTAGCTCATGGTTACTTCATGCTCATGTTAATAGTTCGTAGAATCGTAGCTCATGCTTACTTTCTCGTTGATATGTTACTTCCCATATACTAAACTTGATGTCTTTAGGTAGTAAACTAGTAAAGGTATTGTATTTCGTTTGTAGTTTTGTTACGTTTTGTTTTTTTGTTAATAACGAATTATTATCTTTTTTCCGAACATTTGGTCAAGATACAACATCAGAGAAACCTCACTGTCTAATGGCGAATCCTTGCACATACACTAGCAGTGTCGGCTTAAAAATTTTGGAGGCCTTAAGCGAGATTAAATTTTGGGGGCCTAGTTGACTAACATACAACTTAAAGTAAACACAAAAAACAGATAAAAAGTTGTTCATCTTATATACTTGACTGTTATGTGAAAAGAACGAAAAGAAGTAAAATTCTGCATCATTTGTTAGGAGAAAGTCTTTCATATAATCAAGATTTAATCACTAACTCGTTGTTGGAAATCATAATGAAACTCAGTTGTCAGATTTTTCGATTCTTAATAGTTAGTTTTTTCTTTTCTCTTTTTCCTTTTTTCCGTTGAAGGTTGTAACTTTATTTGTGTGATGTTTTTTTCTCTAAAAATTATTCATGAGGTCATAAAGTTTATTTGTCTATTTGTTTTTTAGACATTCTTACTACTCTTGTATAGTAATAACATATAACACAAAAGTCTAAAATTTAAAAGATTAAGCCCAAAATATAAAAATGGAGATCTTTGTATTTTGGGGGCCTTAGGCCCATGCCTAACGTATATATATTGTTAAGCCGGCGGTGACACTAGATAACGACATGCTGAGCATGAGCCGGTACAAGTATTCGGAGAGAAAAAATTCCCTAACAAAACTTGTCATCCCTAAAAATCGAACTTAAAACTTTAGATAAAACCGAAAATATAAATGACCATCAATAAATATTTGTCATTGTTTGTGTTTGAAGATGCATGTAATGCATATATTCAAATATTAGGTTCTAGCTAGAGTATAAATTTGTGCCTCATTAATTTATCACATCATGATAACTTGCATGATTTACCTCAATCGTTTGTCTCTTTCTTTCGGCCTTACTCAAAGCTACTTCCTAAAATATTCATATGGCTCTAACAATGTATAAAAAAAATATTTGGATTATTTTACACATTGTATTAAAACACTACTACAAAATTGCAAAATACTGACGGATTTTTCCGACGGAAAACATCCGTCGGAATTTTACGACGGATTACCGACAAAATGTCTTTTAAATTCTTTTTCGGACAATTTCTGACAGATTTCCGACCGATTTCTGACGGAACGAAAAGTCTATCGGAAATCCGTCGGGAAATAACAAATAATTCCGACAGATTGCCTACGGAAGTCATAAATATGTCGGAAATCCGTAGGAATATTTATTTCTAAATTTCATTATTTAATCCGTCGGAAATCCGTAGGAAATATTCTTAGTTAAAAAGTTTAAAAATATTTTTATAGTCCGTGGGAAATCTGTCGGAATTTTCCTACAGATTACCGACAGGCTTTAGATGTCCGTCAGAAATCCGAAGGAAATATTCTTAGTCAAGAATTTTTAAAGATATTTTTATTTTCAGTCGGAATTTTCCTACAAATTACCAACAGACTTTAAAAAAATCCGTAGGAAATATATATTGCATTTGGCATTTTTATTCATTTTTTAAGTGATTTATATGCAATTACATCGATTTTTTTGTTATCAATTCACTACATTGTGGCGCGGTATATTAAGGTCAAGTGTTAAATCCTTAGTAATTATGTGGTCAAAAATCAAATTACGTAGTAAACAATTAATTTTAAGTGATTTCTTGACATTTTTAAGTTATTTATATGCAACTACATCGAATTTTTTGTCATCAATTCACTACATATTACCAATTGGGAGGTATAATAAGCCTAGTGTTGAATCATTAGCAATTAGGTGGTCAAAAATCAAATTATGGGTTTTGGACCCGACCCGGTTTGTATTTCAATTGTTTTTCTCATGGGCATATCTACCAATAAACTAAAACAGGAGTGAGGCTTTTTCTAATTAACACTTGGCGGATTTCTTACACGACATGTGTCGCTTTTAATCTTGAAAATAAAAGTTATCTAATAACTATCAAATACTAATACTTCGATTTTATAGTTATGCGATGTATAATTTATCCATATATTATCATTATGTACTACAAGTTCTGATTTTGATGTTATTGTAAAAATTTTATGTAATTTCAAAACTTTAAGTAAACATATATTATATTTATTATTACCGTTTAATATAACTTAGCTTCGATTATCGGTTACCTTAACTTTAATTTATTTCATACTCACGAATCATGTATGAGGCATATTCGAATTTCTTTATGATACAATCTATATAGCTACTGTACATCGTACGGGTATTAGGACTAGTATGTGTCTATTTATATCTCTCTTAACTTACATAAGCTTCATTTCTAATCTCCGTCTCCTCATTAGGCCTATTGGGTCAATTTGATTTTCTTTCATTCGCTCTTGTCTAACGGAAAAGTATACATATAACTCACGTATTCGGCCTATTGGGTCGTGTGTGTTCGTCTTTCATTCGAATGGGCCTGTTGGGCCTTAGTTTTTTGTCTCATGTGTATATATTTATGTATGTATGTCTTAATTTTCATAAGCTTCATATATAGTGTTTGTCTCATCATTGGGCCTAATGGGCCCGATATGTTTTTTCTTATCATTCGTCTGGGCCTAACTGGACACGTATGCATATAACTCGCCTATTTGGGGCTATTAGGCCCTGTATATTCGTCTTTCACTCAAATGGGCCTATTGGGCCTATTTCTTTCATTCGCCTGTGTCTAACGGGACAAGTATACATATAACTCGTGTATTTGGCCTATTGGGTAGTGTGTGTTCGTCTTTCACTCGAATGGATCTGTTGGGCCTTAGTTTTTGTCTCATGTGTATATATTTATGTATGTATGTCTTAATTTTCATAAGGTTCATATATAGTGTTTGTCTCATCATTGGGCCTAATGGGCCCGATATGTTTTTCTTATCATTCGTCTGGGCCTAACTGGACACGTATGCATATAACTCGCCTATTTGGTGCTATTGGGCCCTGTATATTCGTCTTTCACTCAAATGGGCCTATTTCTTTCATTCGCCTGTGTCTAACGGGACAAGTATACATATAACTCGTGTATTCGACTTATTGGGTAATGTGTGTTCGTCTTTCACTCGAATGGGCCTGTTGGGCCTTAGTTTTTGTCTCATGTGTATATATTTATGTATATATGTATGTCTTAATTTTCATAAGCTTCATTTATAATGTTTGTCTCATCATTGGGCCTAATGGGCCCGATATGTTTTCTTATCATTCGTCTGGGCCTAACTGGACACGTATGCATATAACTCGCCTATTTGGGGCTATTGGACCCTGTATATTCGTCTTTCACTCGAATGGGCCTATTGGACCTTAAACCTCCTTTATTTTAAAATCATTATTTCGACCTAACATCGTTCATCGATAAGTATGAGTTTGTGTGTGTATGTACGTATATATGTATATATTGGGCCATTAGGCCCAATTATTAGATTTCCACTATAAACGAAGCTTTGAAAGCTACTAAAGCCAATTCTTGCCACTATTAGATGTATGTATGTATGTACGCATGTATTGTGACAACCGTCATCTAAGTGTATTTTCCCGAAGTATTTTTTCGGTCGTTTTAGTTTGTTTCGTCTATATATGTCGTTAAACATTAAGACTTTATCTTGAAATAAATTGATTTTTGTTTTATTCGGGCTTTATGAGCGATTATATCCGCTAAAAAGCTATTGAAAAGTTTAATAAAGTGAAATATTTAAAATGCCAACTTAAGTAAAATATATAAAATTTAATAAACTAAAGATTTAATAGACAAATATGGTCGTGTTTATATTTGTTAGAAAGCTATTGAAAAGTTGCATTTAAATATGTCGACAAATTAATTTAACGGATCTCGAGTCTTCTTAAATTGTCGGGTCAAACCAAGTTAGATGAAAGTCAAAGACTGGGGTAAATAAGCCTTTAAAATCAACAAAACCCTAACCTACCCATCTTTCCCTTCTCATTTCTCACACACAACACTTCTCTTCTTCCCTCTCCTCTCTTTGGCAGCCGCCCCCCTCTCCTTTTTCTCTCTATTTTTGGCCAAGAACAACCACCATCAACCATCATCAAATTCTTCATTTTCTTTTCGGATTTGGGTGAGTTTCTTATAGATCTAAATGTTTAAATGTTTTTTCTTCATAAAAATCACGAAAGTTTACATATATACATATATATATATGTATGTAAATCGACTATGTCTTGTTTCTTTTTCTCAACAACAAATTATCATCTATATCTCGAATTATTGGTAAGAAAAGTAAGAGGGTTTCTAAGGCTAAACCGTTTTTGTGTGTTTAATCCCGAGTTTTTTGTGTTTCATGACTTCGCAGCACATATTTTGCTCAGATCCAGGTTTGCTTGTTGGTCTTCTTCGAGAATCCGATCTAGATCTACGGATCTTATGTGTTTTCTGTTTTTTTATATAGATCTATTATATTCTTGTATATTTACTAACTTTTGTTTTCATCTTTTTTAGTATAATGTTTTTTTTCTTATGTTTTATACAGGAACTTCATATGATATATTTTGGTCAGTAGCATGTAATTTAATTAGTTTTATTTCTGTTTTTTTATATATATTTTGTAACTTTTATTATGTATTGTGATATATTTGGTTTCATGTTTTTAATAAATATATGTATGTTTCATGTTTTTTTTCCCGATCTTTGGAAGAATAAGAAACGAAGATTTTTATTGTATCTAAATTAATTATGATGTTGCAAGTGAGATTTAGATGTGTACATTAGTGTATAAATGAACATTTGTATATGTAATTAAGATGTATTTGATTGGATGTTAATGCAAATGAGATATATCTCTTAATCTATAAAGATTTGTTCCATTTGTTTTATGGATTTAAAAAATTGGGTATTTAATTATATATATATATATATATATATATATATTTTATTTTTTTCTTTTCGAGATCTGTCGGAAAGGCGTAGCTAAAATACCTGTCGGAAAATTTATCACTAAAAAATTGTCCGTCGGTAATTTGTCTCTAAACTTTTGGATTTCCGACGGAACTAGTTTTATTCTAAAAATAGTTTCCGACGCCGTTCTGACGTAAATTTCTGTCGGAAATAAAATGTTTCCGACGGATCTTTCCGTCAGAAATGAATTACCCACGCAAATATTCTGACGGACAGATTCCGACAGAAATCCGTCGGTAAAGGCCTTTACCGACGGATTTCGAACAGAAACTGCCAGTCGGAATATTCCAATTTTGTAGTAGTTATAATGACCATAATGATGACGTTAATTTTTTTTAGAACGTTAATGATGACGTTAATTACAAGACCGCTACAAGTGAACAACGTCGAGTAAATGACAGCGTAACAACCATTATAACATAATAACGTAAAAAAAGTATTCATTATTATTTAACATGTGTTATTAAAAATCACTATAAAGATTGTGCTAATTACATAAGCGCCATAGGCAAACGGTGTAAAATAACTACGAAGTAATAACCTAGCAAACGCAACAAATTAAAATGACAACGTATAAATTAAAATTTTCCGCTATTATTTACATTAATAAATATAAAGATATGATTACGATAACTTCAAAAAGTGTCTACGATGAGTAATGCGAAACGACAAAAGTGCATCAATTGGTTCAACGTTAATTTGGTGCGGTGGAGGTGACATATGTTGTGGGATTGTTGTTGAGGGAGTTTTTTTCCAAATTAGTGTAATGAAAAATTTTATTTACCAAATTAGTATACTTTTTAAAATATTTACCATTTTAGTATAAAACCTAATTAAATTTTATATTTTATTAATTTAAAATATAAACAATGTTTTTAAAACCAGACCGGAAGGCGAACCGGTGTCTTTACTGGTTACTGGTCGGATCGGTCGGGCCGGATTAGAGAACAGGAAACATTAAAAATATTATTATATATATGGAAAAAATACCAAATAATAAAAGAAGTCTAAAAGCAACCATTCATCATTCAAAAGATCACCAGAATCACATAGAAGTTAAAATATTACACATTTAAAAGATTTAAGTGCAAGATATAAAACTAGAGATCATCCGATTCATCCTCAGTAGCTTCAACTTCATCATCATCATCCAGTAAAATCAAATCATGTTCTTCATTAATATCTTGGCCTAAATTTAACAAATGACAATGAAACTTAAATTACTATAAATATATAAAAGTTCGTTAGACATCATTAAAAGAAGGATACTAACCTGCTTATGTTTGGGAAGTAGACGGATCAATATTGACTGGCGACTCTTCGTCTATCATATTTTTTAATTCATCGTAATTAAGCTTTCCTGTTGGCTCTTCTGCAAAAAAAAGTAAGTAAGTAACTGCTTAGTGTCGCCTTCCGCGGGGGTTTTGAGCCCGAATACCTCGACGGTGTATGGGGGAGGTTAAAATGTAGGCAGACCTTACCTCTACCTAAGTAGAGAGGCTGCTTCCAGTTTCTACCTAAATAGTAGAAAAGGCCTTCCAACCTTTGCATGGGATGAGGATCGAACCCATGACCTCTGTTGGCTCTTCTTCAACCACCCAAAATTCGGTTTTAGCAATGCTTTGATAATCAACAGGATCATATGGTCGTTTATTCTCATTTAGCCTAATAAGTTGAATTGTTAATGTGTTTATTAAAAAGAAAATTTTAAAATAAGAAAAATAATCAACGAACCTATTTTGCAGGCGTAAGTTGTAATGGATGTAGACCAGGTCACTTAGCCTTTGGTGCTCTAAGCTGTTCCTTCTTTTAGTGTGGATTCTCTCAAAAACATTCCAACTACGTTCACACCCGGAAGAAGATGCAGGCTGACTTAAAATTCTAACGACTACCGGCCCGACCGCCGGTTACAGGCCCAACCGGCCGGCCCATTGCAAGGCAGAGCTAACAGCATGAACCGGACCGTTCGACATACCAGGTCACGGCCGGCTTGGGCCAACCGGCCGGTCTGGTCTGGCCACAAAAACATTGAATATAAAACCTTAGAACTTTTTAAACCAACTAACATTGCAGTAGCCACAGCTGCCTTCACATTAGAATATGTGGAATTTTAATAAATAAGTTACAGAACACTAATAGCAATACAAATGGTCATGCTCAGAACATCAACATTACGTATTAATGTGTTGAAAGAAATACTCTAGCTTGAAACTATGGTTTGGGTCAATTTATATTTTTAGACAAAATGGTAGCAGCAAAAAGTTTTATCCAATTGCAACACATACATTCGCTCCTATTTAGTGCCTAAAAACACAACTAAAAATTAGTATATTCCATTGAGAATAACGTAACAACAATTGAATTGATATGGCCTAAGTTCTTATATGATCATAATTTAAGATGCATGACGCAAACAAATAGCCAATATCGGAAAATGTAGCGAATCACATGTTTGTCGACAATTTGAATAATTGTATCTTTATATAGAATATCGAGCATAACATTGAGTGACGTTATGTTGTACACAGAGGTGGCTCAACAGTACTACGAAACTAGGCGATCATTTTAGGCCTCTAAATTTTCAAGGCCTCAATATCCTGTATATTAGACTTAATGTTTGGATTTTGGACTAAGTATCATTATATAATTTACATTGCAGTAATGCCTTTTTAGTTTTTGTATCAACATCTGTATCTTTTTTATTACTAGTAGTTGAATAACAAAAGTCGAGTTTTTTTTTTTTAATCTATATGGTAATGGATTAGGTCTTCAAAATTGATTTCGTTTGAGGCCTCTAAAAACCTTGAGCCGCCACTGGTTGTACAAACTCACAAAGATCTTGCAAAGAAAGATTAACTATAAAATTGTACTGCATTAAAAATATAAATGTGTATTGATATTTTATATATAAAAAATTGTTATTCAAATATATATGTAAGTATGTGACATGTGACAATAAAAAGAAGTCAAGATAGTTGATTCAGCCTTATATGTGCCGTGATTTGTTTTTAATCAATGATTAGGGATTTTTTTATTTTTAGTTAAATTAGGTTTTATACTAAAATGTCAAATATTTTTAAAAGTATACTAATTTGGTAAATAAATTTATCAAATATACTACTTCAGAAAAAACTCGTTGTTGAGGTGAACGAATTTGAGGTGACTGAGATTGAAATGATCGTTGTTGTAATTGTCTGACTAACATACGAATGTAGACCCATTTTAACTTCCTCCATACACCATCAAATTATTAAGGCTTAAAACTCATTAAAGGCGGTTTTTTGATTTTATTCAGATAATCAAGATAATGTTAAATTATATCTGTAAACTACTTTTGGTTTGTTTTTTTTAACATTCCCCATTATTTTATTTGTCTATACACAGGATAGGCCCGGAGGGGGGCAAGCAAGACTTCTGGTCAAGGCAAAATATTAAGGGGTACAAAAAATTTAAAAGTTTCCTATACAGATTATATATGTAAAAGTCGTATATATATATATATGATGTTTGTATTGCTTTTGAATATCCCGTTTCTCTATAATAATCGTTGAAGTACTAAATCAATATGTTTATTTTTTTTTATAGCTATATTGAGTTTTATATCATGATTGAAGCTTTTTACTCACTAGATTCACCTGGTCTAAAATATTGTATATTTATAATTTAGGCATTAACTTGAAATGTGTAACATCCTATTATTTTTTAGGCCAATAAAAATTAACCTTTATTATAGTTTTGAGATTAAAATAGTTTTCTAATATTTTGTTCTTAGATACAAGGTTAATTTAGTTGAAACTTTAGCCGATAGCCGTAAAAAATACCACAAATTATGGATGGGGTCGTGGCATCACAGGAGAGTGCCACTGTAACATTTGCAAATTTTGACCTGTTGACTTGACGTGTAATGTGACTAACGTATGATTGCTAATAAAATGATTTAAATTTCATCTATGATTATATGACGTGTGTTATGCCAAGTCGGGATTATATAGGCGTGTTAAGCGGTTTTATTACGTAATGTGACGTTTAATTTAACTAGAAATGTAATCCTGTGATTCATGAGTCGATCCATGACCCATGAACCACCACCCTTGAGCCAACCCTATCCAAAACCTCCAATCTCACTTTTGCACTCCCTCACCCATACATTCTATCTCTTCTCTCTCTCTCTCTCACTAAATGCAAGACATTATTCTTGCACCTACCTTCTCTCTCTCTCTAAATTCTTAGCTCAATTAATGTGTTTCAAGTTAGATTAGTTCAAGATTCATCATCAATATCGGGTTAGTCAAAGTGCAAGGAAACTCTCCAAACAGGTCAAATTCGTACTTGAACATTTGAGAAAGGTTTTGGTAGGTAAAATTCATCTCTTATTCATCTCTTTATGTTGTAATCATGTTACTAAGTCAAACCCTTGGAAATTTTAGTCAAAAATCGAGTTGAAGTGGGTCAAAAATTGGGTCTTTTCACTTGTTGTATGTTATGGATCAAATTCTTGAATGGGTTATGTTTTTAATCATGTTCTTAAACTAATATAAGCAAATCTTGGATGAATTTCGGGTTAAAATCCACAAAAATCAAAATTAGGGTTTCAAGAACATAAAATTAGGTCAAAACTAATTTTTGAGATTTAATGATGATTAAAGACCGATTTTGAAAGGGGTTTGGATTGTTAATGTCTATTTAAGTTATCATTGCACAAAAATGTATTTGGGTCATCACAAAAGTCGGATTTCATTCGAAAATTAGGATTTGAAGATTGTAGGTTGACTTTGACTTTTTAGTCAACTGTTTTTACCCAAATTGTCACCCAGATTTTCCTTGTTTTCTGCTCAATCGTCTTTTACGCCCCTTGATGGTGTTTGGTACGTTGGTTCCTCCTTTTTCGCGTCTCAGACGATCCAAGGACCGTAGCTTACGGTGCCTTGGATTCTCATTTGAACCTTTACGCTCTACCACATAGCTCCATCGTCTTCTACACCAAGGAGGGACGTCTCTTATGCCAATCCAAAGGCTAGCACCGTCCATTACGCCGTCATGGACCGTCCATTATGGTGACACGAATTGTGAGATTTTCAGATTGCTAAACTTGAGTCCAATTTCCTGTCAAGGAGCGTTATATGCGTATTTTCAGCCCTGTATGCATATTTTCATCCCTATATGCATATTTTCATCTTCATACCCATATTTGCATTCTCATATGCATATTTCACCTTATATGCATATTTTAGTTTCATATGCATATCTCAGAAAACTCATATGCAAATTTCAGTGTCATATGCAAAATCATCCTTTTTAGTCGGGAAAGCTTTTAAAGCGATTGTTGGGTTATGGCATGACTTAAACTAGCTAGGCCTTATTCCTTTGGGGTATTTTGTGTTGATTCGATACTTGTGAAGTAAGTTGTGATCGTTGTTGAGCTTTGGGACTCATTTTTCACCTTCGGAAGTGGTAATACTTGTGTGATCGCATCACGTGAGTTTTGTAACCCCTACGCTTACTTAATTTAGGGTGGAAAGTGTACTCGTCGTTTACATGTTTTTCGGTTGATAGAATTTGTTGTGATATGAAATGAGACGTTAGATATCTAATTGATTGCTTGTGATACGTGTTATTAGACGTTGATATGTGACGTAAGACGTATATTATATTTACGGTATGACGTGAGGGTGGATTGACGAATCCACACCCGGTATGATCATGGCCACTTTATGAAGATATTATACTTATGACGTATGGCGTTATTATATATTATTATGTAAGACGAGACGGTGGATTGACGAATCCACACCCGACATGATCATACTCGAGATACGGGTTGTTTAACCCATATTATGACGTTATATATATATATATATATATATTGATGGTTATTGAGACGTTGACGTTTATTGTATTGACTTGAAGTGATTAGGTTCTATAGTCCTCACTTATCGATAACGGTTGATATCCCGACACTTGATTTTTATTACCTAAACCTATGAACTCACCACTTTATGTTGACACGTTTTAGTACACTTTTCAGGTGAACAGGTAAACCAGAAACGTATTGGATGATTGATTGCTTGATTATGCTAGGATTGGACTTGGACTTCTTGGATCCGTGATTCATAGTTCCAGTTTATGGGTTATGCTTAGGATCATTTACCATCTTTTAAACTATCTTTTGTAAACGTTTGATGGGCATGCTCCTTATGCATTTTTGTATGCTTCCGGCACTTGTATCGTGATTGAATTGTATGGATTGTCCAATCCTATTTATGCATTTAGTATTACTTTATATAATTTCCATGTCATGCTATGTTATTCTTGTGATAACCCTTGATTCCGCCTTGTTGGGGTGTTACAGCCACCCTCTCATCTCCTTTCTTCGACCATTCTTATGTTCTTTCTTTTCTAAACCATCTCAAACTCATTCAATCTAATTTCATTCTTTCATCTCAATTAAGAATTCTCTACATTAACAAGAATAATAATCTCCTATTATCTAAGAAATTAAAAGTGAAGATTTGGGAAGGTGTAGTGGTCGGAAATTTCAAGAAGGGAGGAAGAGGATTTTGTGTTTCCAGCCCTTTTCTTTAAGGTACTTTGACCTAATTTTAATTTCTTTAAGAATTAAGATTCATGCACCAATTATATTTGGGAAATTGGGGTTTTTCTTTAAATGTGTTAAATGACTTTAATACAAGTTAGGGTTCTTAAAATTTAATCAGAATGAATGTTTCTAGTTGGGTTGCATGAAAGTTTTGATGAATATTAGTGAGAACAAAATGTAGATACAACATGTCATGGTCCTTTTGTATCAAAATGTAATTAACACTTTAAGCCCTTATTTTCTAAACTTTAAGTTACGGTTGTATTATGGTCTTTTTGTATCAAATGTAATTGCTTAACTTAATGTGTCAAAAATGAAGTTTGGTTCTGTCAGACAGGGATATGGGCCACATATATGCATATTTAAAATAAAAAAAATCCTTATTTTTTTTCCATTAATCAAGTTGTTTCGTTTCAAATGGGTATTCATCTGATTTTTTTCACAAAAAACGTGTGATTTATAGGAAAAAATAGTTTGGTGAGAGTTCGAGAGCCAAGTAGCTTCATTTACCCCGGAAGAGAACTTTAGAGTGAACTATATATTGTTGATCAGGCTCGTTCTTTCCTTGAGACAAGATTTGAGCAATTCAAAAAGTATGAAAAATTATTAGGCTTTTTATTTCCACATTACTTGAGGGAAATTGAAGATGAAGATCTTATGTTGCCATGTGAGAGTCATGTAAATGCACTCAAGTTTCAAAAAAGATTGGATATTGATGCCGATAAACTTTATATGGAGTTAAAACTACTTGACACTTAAGAAACCGGTGAACTTAACAACCCTATGGAGTCATAGTTGTATTCGCCGAAAGAAAGTTCTTCGAAGTTGAAGCAATTTAAATCTTATTTACGATCAACAATGTCCCAAGAAATAATTAATGGATTGGCGATGGACGCGTCTCGCGCGTCACACTAGGCTATGACAGGATGAAAAACGCCTCTGACTATTATTAATATGGAGACAGAAAGCACGAAAGGATAGCCGGAGTAAATCCAAGATAAAGATCGTCATCTGAACAAAGCCAGAGTGGCAGAAAAGATCAAAGAAAGAATGACACATTTTTTTATCATGATGTATTCGTCCATCTCATCATCAGGCAGATCACCATAATAAAGACGAGACAACATCTTACTTAAACCCAAGTACACCAATACATCTTTTTCATCTGGGATAACTACAACTATATATTGAGGATTAATGCTTGGGAAATGGTTAATAAACCAATTTGCTATGAAGAATGTTAGGCGACGAGCTAATAAACCAATTTGCTATGAAGAATGTTAGGCGAGCTTCTCGAATCATTGGTTAACTCATGTGGTATGTATTTTTAATACTATCATTTTGCTATTGTTATAATGTCTCAATAATTTTAAAAAGTTTTAGTTTATATAATTGGATTCCTAAAAGTTAAGGGCATTTTTCTCACGGTTCGGACTGGGTACTTAAATTTCCAGGACCGCCACTGTCTATATATTGTAACAATAGTTTTCGAATTGCTTGGCGTGCAAAATCCATTTTTCCCTTTTTCTTTTTTTGTTTTTCCTTAGCCTTTATTATTTTTTATTTTTTTAAAATTTCAATCCACTTAGTTATTGTCAAGTCAACAAATGGGAACATGAGGTTTTGAAAGTTATAACAAACTTCTTCACTTCTATAAAATTTAAATTTGATGAATAGTTAAAGTTATAGGTTATCATCATTATTAGAAAGACAACAAGAAATAAATACAAACATTGTTTGGTAACAAACACAATTATTGTTGGTTTGATTAGAAGATTCAAGATACGGGTCATGTTTGATTTTGATAAAAGGATTGGTTGGTTCGAAGATAATGGTTGTAGTTTTGTAAGAATTAAGATTCAATTATTTGGTCACCTTTTTGACCAATATTATGTGAAATAGATTTTTTAATGTTTATCTTTTTAAGAAATAATTATGTTTAATATATTGTTTGTAATACTATTAGGGGTCAATCAAATAAGAACACCTTATTACGTTGAGAATAGCTAAAAACATCATGCATTAAAAGTCCGTAAAACTAACATATTGTATAACTAATTATCATTATTTAAATGTTTAACAACAGTCAAAATCGAGAAAAACATGTTTTTTGTTTTATGCATCTATCTTAGATGCATATTCATCAAAATGAATGCATACAACAAAAAACGTAATTTTTTCGATTTTGACGGATCAATGTATATTTGTTAAACACTTAAATAATGATAATTAGTTATACACTATGTTAGCTTTATGAACATTTAATGCATCAAAATGATGTTTTAAGTGTTCTCCTTAAATTTTAAGGATGTTCACCCATATTACAGCATATCAATTAAGTTTCATTATTGTGGCACTACAAGAGAAACTGATATTACCGATAGATTTGTGACGGAAAAAAATCCGTCCCAAATTAAAGATGGATTTCTGACAGATTTGAGACAACCAACCAATTAAAATCATACAAAAACATTTACGACGGATCAAGGACGGATTACCGACGGATATATAAACCGTCGCTATTAGGGACGGATTTAGGATGGTAGCTGACTAGCACTAACAAGAGGGCACTGATGGGATGAGTTCCTTGATTTACTAGTCAAGAGATTCTCTAGGGAGCTTATTACAAATATATTTCATGAAATAGAAGATGAAAATGACGGACTTAAACTGTCGTCCCTAATCCGTCGGTATTAGGGACGGACAAAATCTAATTTTTTACGACGAATTTACGGCAAACTTAAATCTAGTTGTCCCTAATCCGTCGCTATTAGGGACGGATTTACGACGGACTTTAATTTTGCCGTCCCAAATCCGTCGGTAATCTTTTACGACGGAATTACATCTTGCCGTCCCTAATCCGTCGCTATTAGGGACGGATTTGGGACAGACCAAATGTAATTTTTTTATTTTTTCGATTATACAACCAATGATTTGCATAAACAAGTAATGATAAAGTGTATTTATAAAATTAGAGTTCTAATGGTGATCTACCCACCAACAAACGATTTGTTTGTGGCGTTTACACGTTCAACCAAGTCGGTGTATATGTAGTTTTATACTCGAACTTACTGGTTGTACATAAAGTCGTAGAGTTGTGTGAGTTTTTACACTTTTTAAATTTTAAATATGAACAATTTAGTTATATAATTGTATTTAGGAATGAATGTTCATTCGTTTTGGCGAAAAATGGATTTTTAAAAAATAGAAAAATATTTGGCCATCCCTAATTCCTCGCTATTAGGGACGGATTTGGGACGGACCAAATGTAACTTTTTATTTTTTCGAGTATACGGACCAAATGTACCAAATGTAAAGGTTTACTTGAGCTGTCATGGATAAAAATCATACATTTATAAATAGGGGGTGGCTTGCTTCAAGAAAAACCAAAAACATGAATGGTTAGCGGGGGCTAAGCACCCCCCCCCCCAGTCCCCTACTAGCTCCACCCCTGCTCTACTCAGAGGTGACTCAACACTACTATGAGACTAAATGATCGTTTTTAGCCCCCGAAATCCTAAGCCTCAATATATCGTATATTGGATTTAATGTTTGTATTTTGGACTATGTATCATTATATAATTTGCATTGCAGTAACACCTTTTTGGTTTTTGCATCAATCTGCACCTTTTTTATTACTATTTATTCAATAACAAAGTTAGGCAATAAGTTAGGCCTTAAAATTGATCTCGTTTCAGACCTCTAAAAACCTTAAGCCATCTGCTAGAGGTTGTAACAATCCAAACGATCCCACTACATCAAGCTCGATCACTTCCTTTTCCACTAAGTGATTGCTTAGGGACCTTAGTGTACGATCTGGGTTGTTTCCCTCTCGACTTTGAATCTTAGCACCCAAAAAGTCTGTCTGTATAAATAGAGGCTTGATTTGATAAACTTTTGTGCTCTTAAAAAAACAAAAAAACATAAGTTTTTAAGCCGCCACTCACTCTGCTATATATTTTTTATCCCTTCCTATTCATCCATTTTCCATGTTGACTATTTTTTGATGGAAGTAATGTGACATTCTCACCTTCCCACACATGAGTATACGAATCAGTAGTTGACAAACATAAAAGACATACCATTGGTTGTTAAATAACAACCACGTAATGTAACTTCTCCACATTTCGTCGTGTATAATAATAAATAAATTCAATAATAATCGTTTTTAAATGTTTAAAACTAAAATATCCTAATGGATTCAACCAAAGTGCAAGATAAATCTACTCTAGAGTCTAGACCAAAATCATCAAAAATTATCCTATCCAAACATATTAAAATGGTCAGAAAATTAATCAAAAAATAACTACAAGACTCGTAATTCTCAAATAATCTGCCCCGTTTACCGAAATCGTCAAAGAATAACTTGTGTCTTGTGAACTAAACGTTGGAAGAAGAAGAATTACGCTGGGATTTAGGTTCAGAAAAACGAGCCAACCACCTCGACACCATTTCATTATTTCCAAACCTACTCAATCCTGTCATTTCCGACACACTTCTCGAATTTATTACATTCTGCCACAAACCACCATTATTATTATTATTGTTATTATTATTCCCCACCTCATGCAAAACGGACGGTCTAGATCTCTTCAATCTCCGCACATGATCACTCAATATCATTTCTGATCTTAAATACAAAAGATCCGACGGCTGTACGTCACTCCACCTGTACCCTCCGCCACCTGTCCCCACTACTATCCTATGCTCAAACCTCCTCGTTTCTTTACTCTCTTCCAATAACATTCCGTCCTTTCTGTGTTTCATCGGCGTTGTTTCTTCTTTTTTATTTCTCGTTTTTCTGACGAACTTTTTTCTACTAAAACTGTCTAAAGATCTCCGTGTTGAATCCTTCAACACGGAGATCTGTGTTCTTTTCTCTCCGGCAGATGAATGTCTGCCAGAGACACGTCTTGGAATTATTTCTTTTTCTTCTTCTTTTTCATAAATAGAATTGTTTTCCTCATTTGTTATAAGAAAAATGTCTTCCGGGTCGACCCGGTACCGGCAAAGCGGGCAAGTGGAATGTTGGTCAAGCCACGTGTCAACACACTCCACGTGGAAAGCGTGTTTACATTTAGGCAACAACCGCAACATTTCGTTGCGGTTAAAACGGGACAAACAGACGGCGCATTCCAAGCCGTCTTTTTGTCCCGTTAATGAACCGAACCGGAAAACCGGGAGAGACTCGATAATTGTTCGGTCTATTCCTGAGTTTATTCTGTCGGTTAAATGAACCGAGACAGTATGTCTCGGATAACTTGAACTATTCGAGTTTCTACGGCAATGTTTAGTATAAAGGAGTAAAAGGAAAGTAATTGAAAATATAGTGGTTATGATTCCAATTAATATAGTCATGCTTGGTTTGAGGGTGGAAATGTGTGGTGGTGATGAAGGTAGCTCCGGCAAGGGTTGCGGCGGAGGTGGTGTTGGAGATGAGGTGGTTGTGGAAATGAGAAAAAGTAGGAGCAAAGGAGTTGGGTGGTAGTTCCATTGGAAATTGGAATTGGGTTTGTCGGTCATATTGTGGTTATAAATGTGAGTGTGTGTAAAGTGAAGGTGAAAATATGAGTGTATGCAGATGTATGTGTGGGGTGTGTAGGTTAGAGAAGTAAAGGAAGGTGGGAATGTGGAATGAGAAGGATATAATAATTAATACGAGTACATTAATCAAGATGCAACACAAGACAAGAAATTTATTTTAATTATGACTAGCATGGTTCCCGCGCGATGCGGCGATGGAAACGACAATGCGGTGATCACGGGTGGTGGTGACGACTAATACATGTATTTATTTCATTAAAAGTATTTTTAGTATATTAGTAAAAGTAATTAAATTAGTAACTAAAGAATAAGGTGATTTAGAAAATAAGTAAAAGGTATTTCTGTTATATCGCATACAGTAACTTTCAATATTTTTAAAAATAAAAAAGGCTTTTTTTTTATAATATAAGTATGAAGTATGATGGTGTAAGTGGATGTTTTGTATGCCTAAGTTATTGCTCTAAAAGCCTCTAATCAACGTGAAACTTAACTAATGTTTACATGGCCTTCATTCAATTGCAAATCAAGAAAATTTTGGTGTTTTGGATCTACGTTTGCAAAATTAACTTTTTTATTATTATTAACACAACTAAAGCAAGATATATGATTATTACATGTCACAACAGAACATTAGAATTATTTGTACTTCAAAAAATATCATAAAACTACAAAATGTAATAATTAGAAGAAAACGTACATATATTGAGTATCACAAATTCACAATGAACAATCTTGAAGTGTTATTTTCAGGGTGCAGACAAAAGAGTTAAAAAAAAGATGGTGACCACACACAAGAAGTCATTACACAATTTTTGCTTTTGTCTTTTACGTTTATTGCTAATTTAATACGGAGTAAATTATGATAAGTTTAACTAGATTTTAAAAACATGTAATATGTAGGTATTAACATGTTTAATTAACTAATAATCTCTACTTCCTAATGAAAAAAAATCCCCTATTGAAAATAATGTAATTTGAGATGAAAGATTTGTCAAAACTACCAATTAAGATCATAAAAAAATCACATCAAAACACACTCCACTTTCTCTTCTTACTCTCTTTTCCATCTCCATTTCGACTAATACTCACATAAAACAACATTTGAATCTCAATAAAATAATTCAACATCGGGTTTCAATCAATTGTCAACATTTACGAGTTTGTGCATACGTTCACGCACCATAAACGTACCTTCATATTTATCCGCAATTTTCTTTATTTCTCGTAACAACGTGTGAGTAATATATATGCTATAAGTATTTAAGATTTTGTTTGAATACAAAATAAACTTTGTAGTATATATCAATCATCAAGTTTCAAAGGGTAATTAAACAACATAACACGAAATACTCTTCCTACTCAACTACTTTTGCTCATATAAATCGGTCGCCATATTTTTGATTGTTGAAATAAGATTTTATTTTTGAAAAAAGAAAGAAAAAAAAAAGACTTCATATATAATTTAAGATAGTTGCACCGATTATTGAAGTTACGTGTAAAAAACATCAAAGCATAAAAAAGGAGGACCAAATAAGGATTTTAATGCATTATTTGATAAGTTATTAACTTGTATCATTATTTGATAATGTTAATATCACGGATTCACGGACAGGACTGATGCTTGGACCTGGGCAGGAGGACATGACACTCAATTCTCGGTCAAAGTCATTCGCTTTAAAATCAGTAGCTCCTACTTTGGGCCTAGACAATGGATTTTCCCATTAAACAAATGGGCCCCGCTAAAAGTCAATATTTTCGGCTGGAGGGCTGAAATGGGCCGACTCCCAACTCCCTTGGAACTCGGTAGAAGAAACATCCCAGTTGTTAACGTGCCCGCTATGCAATGAAGGTGAAGAAACCGCATACCAGCTGGTATGGAATTCCATCCGTTCATGGTGCAACATACCACCTATATTCGCGTTTTCCACAAAAGATCTATTTAACCTACGACCAATTGTGGATACCCCCTCGGGCCCAAAATCACAGACATTCAACCTCATCATCCTCACTACCGGCTGGACAATCTGGAAAGCTAGGAACGATTGCGTATTCTCCAACAAAATACCAAACCCGAGATGGATCACCGAAGAATTAAAATATTCAACTTTCTTGTGGATATCTACAAGAGCCAAGTTAAATTGTTTAGATTGGAACAAATGGTGCTTTTCTCCTTTTTAATTGTATGTTTTTCCATATCATGTGTACTCTCTAGCTCTTGGTTAGTTTATTATTAATATATCTTGCCGTTAAAAAAAAAAAGTTAATTGCAAGATTGGTCCTGCGGTTTGTACGTTTTAGCAAAGGGGGTCCCTATTCGATAATCATTACAATGGGGGTTCCTATTTTGAGAATTTTTGCTAAATTGGTCCAAATTTGACGGATCCGTTAAAGGTGACCGTCAAGTGTGCATCTGTGAAGATATTTCAGTACTTTCCATCCCATAGGGACCCCAACTACTAAAATGGAAAAACCAAAGGGACCAATCTTACAACTAACACCTTGATATTTTTTTGATTTAATTTAAGAGATTGTAACATACAATTTGTGAAGTCTCCTCACACGATGGTTTAACCCACGAGTGTAGAATGACAAGTCAAGTATTGAAATAGAATGGACTAGTATCACTTTAAATATAAATGCAAGTAAATAAATAAAGTAATACAAGACTTAAAGCAACAAATAAGTGAATAAGTAAATGGTTAGAGATAATATAATTTTCAAGTGTATTTTATTTATTGATGTTAAATAAAATACAAGATTGTTGCAGAACCTAGATAATACAAATGTAAGTATCTAAACAATCTATGAATTACAAGTGATCTATATTTGCTAAATAATCTCCTTGATCGAAATACTTAAAGTTGTGAAGTATAACAGTTTGGATCGAGAGTATTTAGGCAAATTCACCAAATTGCAAAAAGTAACTTGGACGAGGGAAATGATTTGGTATTTATAGGCAAAAAGAATTAATATTTAATTCTTTTTGCCGTACAAATAAAGTTTCATACATTTAACAATATAATATCTATTACCTTAAATGTATTGATTAAAGTACAAGGATAAAGTCACATTGATGTGACTTTTCATAATTTAACCAACCACCTTTACATGCGTGTAAGGCTTTTAACAAAGGACAAATATATTATCCGGATAAAAGCGTGTAAAGGTAAACAAGTCAATTCCACGTAATCAGTGTTCGGACTTGTAAGGTCTAGAACACTGACAAGAACTCCAGTCAGGAGATCTGGTAAGACTGTCAGTGGGCCCCGCCATTTGTCGGTCTTCTTTCTTCAGACTTCAGTCTTCGACTTCAGTGAGAAAGTCTTCAGTGGGATGATCTTGACTGGAGTGAAGTCCAGTGAAGCAATCTGGTGGAATCCAGATTCCTGTACAAGTAAGTTGGCTGGAGTGGATCATTTGCCCTGAACACCATCAGTTCATTGTACTTATCTTTTTGTTTTGCCAGCTGGCTCATTTCTTCAGTTTCCCTGGATACTCTGGTTTGTTGCATGGCTTCTCGAATCTGAGCCCTATTTATTGTTCTGGTAGTATCCAAGGGAATGATGTTGCTAATGTCTGCATCCCTGGCCGCTTTGGTTTTCTTTGCTGGACGCTTTGGGAGACCTTTACTTTTTCTTCTATATTCATTCTCCAAGGCCGCAACATTTCTTCTGACCTTTTTCTGTAGCTCTTGCAGAGCTTATTTTCTCTTGGCAATCAGGTCCAGAGAGTACCTGGAGCGAATGTATACATCATCAAGTTTTTCAAGGCATTGATGAACTCTGGGATCTTCCTTCATCATTTTATAAACATCAATATGGATCCCTAGACGTCCAGCATTATAGGAATCAAAAGTTCCACGCTTTGCCATATCCAACTTGTGAGCAGTCAGATCATCTCTTTGAAGCTTCTTAAAAATTTCAATCATTATTCCTTCTTGCTCCAGTCTCTTATAAGTGGCATCATCAGATGGAAATTCTTCAATATTTTCTTCTTCAACTTCCCCTCCAGATACCACATGTTTCTTTCTTTTACTAACATCAACTCTGTTGAGATATCTGGAAAGGCCTCAAAGACAAATCACTGGCATCAGTACCAGTAGCTTCTTCTTAAGCAATGGCATCAGTACCAAGTGTTTTTTGTGCCTCTTGTGCAATGGCATCAGTACCAGGCACTTCACTTTCACTCTGGACATTGGCTTCAGTACCAAATGCCTTTTCAACTTCACTGACCACTAGTTCATTCTTCTTTCTCACCACACCTTCAGAGATGTCTTCAGTGACAGTAGACTTTTCTCCTTGGAAGTATCTCCAGTTTGGAACTGGAGATGATTCCATATCAGGTCTAGTGTATGACGGTCAGACATTCCGAATGTTCTACCTGCCACTGGAGTGGTGATATTGACCGTCTTCCTGAGCTTGGTCACCTCCTCCTTGATAACTTGAATTTCTGAAGGCAAGTGCTTTAGCAATTCAGTATTGATCATGTTGACCACCTGAGGCAGCAACCCGTCTTGAATATTTCGCAAGACTGACCCAGAAATTTCATCAGTGATGGTCTTCAGTATATCAGCCCTGAATTTGAGAACAACCGCAGCACTGATGTTGCATATAGCTGAATTCTGGTCGGGTTGGCCTACTTTCCAGATTGCTAATTCTGGTGGTCAACTTCTGAACTTCTTTTGTCAAACTAGTCAGTGGTTGGGCCATTTCAGATTTTACTGCAGTCTGGACAGAAGTCACCAACCTCTCCTCCAACCCCTGGACTGCCACTTTAATATTTTCGGTGTTGTTGTTGGTGGCAAGTACCAGTTCATTTAACTTTTCAAAAACGATCTTCTCATTTCCAGCAAATAAATTCATTTCAGAGGTAAGGTTATTTGACAATAAAAATTTAAAGTCAGACACAACCTAAAAAGATGATTGGAGTGATCTCTCCAGGTCCGCCACCTTACTTAAAAGACCTTGGACCTCGGTGGAAGAAGAAGTGGAGAGACCACTGGGAGGTGCCAGATCAGACGCCATTCTGGTTACCAAAGTAACTTGTGCCTGGACTCCTTCAGTAGATGTTTCAGAAATGACAGCAGTTGAGTCCAGCACACGAGGAAATGCCAGTGGTGTTGCAAGAGGTGTAGATTGATTTTGTGGAAGTGAGGTAATTTGTGGTGTTGATTTTGGTGGAGGTGGTGGTGGCAATTCAGTGGAGACAATTGGTGGGGTAACTGAAGCAAAGACTGAAGTGACAACATTTTCTACTTCATCACCCAGAAAGTTCATATTTATATCAAAAATATTATCTTCAGACATTGGAGACTCAACCTCTTCCCAATCTGGAGCCGTCCCAACTATCTGATCACCAATTTCTCTGTTTAAATCTAACTGAGCATCTTGCTCACCAACCTGCACAACAATCAAAGTACCATCTGCATTCATAATATCACCAGCCGAAGAATGTGAAACTGGAATTACCAGAGGTGAGGCTCCAGCAACCCCAGTTTGTGTAAGAGAAAGATCAGGAGTATGGCCAAATTCAATAGATTGTGCTGACACGGACTCTAATAAGGGTTGGCCTGACCCTATATTTTCTTCACCACTTCCTCCTACAAGAACATCGGAAGTGGCTGCTTGTGGGTTTTCCCTAATGACATCTCCAGAATCCTATTGGGAGGATTCTGGAAGGCTAGATTGGCAACTATGGGGAGCGACCAGAACTCATCCCCTTCTTAAACGCCTGGGATTAACATTTCTTGGTCGTCTAGGTGGATTTACTGATGAAACATTTAAATTTTGTTGTTGGACAGGAGCCACCTGGGTAATGGGTAAAACCATTTCAGCATTGAGGACTCCAGTGGGTCCTTCATTATTTTGAAGCCCGCCTGGAGCCTCTTCCAACTCATCTGGTGATGATGCATTGGTTTCTTCACGTCTAAAGTGGTGAATCATATTAGGGGGGATATCTACTTTACCAAGAGAAGATTTTAATTGAGACAAGTCCCTCATATATTCACACACAGAAAAATGATTGGATTGATAATCATATTCATTTCGAATGGCCCTTCTAAAAATAATAGACAGAAAACGAATATAGGGCACAAAAGCTTTTCTACCTTTCACTTTCAGACGTTCAACCAGAACATCGAAAAAGATCTGAGCAAGATCCACTCTATATCCAAACCAGAGACAGTAAGCAATCTTGAGATGGGTTTGATTGATCTGATTTAGTCCTCCAGAACTGCCTCCTATGCACTCAACAAGATGAGTGAAGAAATATCTCCATGAGTCAATCAACTTACTCATGTAGAGTGTGCCTTTTCTTGTTAACTGGCCATGCTCATCCAAAAATTCCGAATGGCCCATCTGTCTGCATACATCCCTCATATTGATGCCGGAGGGAAGTGTAATGGCCATTTCATTTTCAGCCAGATAATTCAATCTGAGAGCATCTCGGAGAGAATCCACCGTAATAGTGAAGGCCCTGGTGCCTTGTTTCAGAGTGTACTGGATGGAGTCTTCACCTTCTTCATACCTAGCAGTATACCAGAATTCACATAGATATTCATGATACATTTTCCCTAGGTTTAGGGTTAATGCACCATACAATGGACAACTGAGAAAAAATGTGTCAATTCACCCAATAATGGATTGAGCATCATGATTGCTGGATAGTTTTGTCATCCAATTATTCATGTTAATACGAATGGCCCCAGCCTCTAGAGTAATATAAGAAGCCTTTTCAACGGCTGTAGGTGGAGCATAAGTAGCAGAAAGAAGATTTTTGTTAGAGTTTGATTGTCTTGGTGCCATTGTATTTGATATAAGAAGATGAAAATGAAACTGAAAATTTAGGGTTTGGATAATGATTTATGATGAAAGAGAGTGATGATTGGAATTGAATGAAGAAGAAAGTAAATGAAGGAATTTTGGGAGTAAATGCTTTTCGAGATGAAAAAGGAAGTGGAAATAAATTTTGGTATATATAGGAGAGAGAAAATGGGAAATCAAACGGTTTATTTTAAAAAAGTATTCAATGTAATTTTGAAATGTATAACAGTTGAGAGCCCACAAAACTACCCACTTGCACTTTTTGTCTTCCCAAGGTAAAATAACCATCATTTAGTTTGAAAAATTACATGCCACGTAGGATAAACAGTCGTTGTCCATTAAAAGGTTTGCTTACGTGGCACGCACTAATATCAAGTTCACACGTGTTATGACTGACACACCATGACTCAATTCAATGTATCTGGAGGATGACTAGTCACTCCAGTATCACTGGTGGATTAGTCCAGTGAGACATGCACTGATGGTACACTGGAGGGACACTCCAGTAAAGTACCAATTTCAAAACCATACTGGTGACCTCAAACATGCACATCAACTAATACAGACAAATGAGAGGGACATATTTACAAGGCGACTGGAGTAACCTCAAACACGTACTTCAACCTATCCAATTACCAGTGAAAGGGACATATTTACAAGATACCAGAAACATTTTTCAGAAAATTTGTCCAGTGAGAAAATAAATTAATAAATTCCCCATGAAATTAAAAACATTTTAAAAATGAAGAAAAATATTTTGGTCTGAGTCTTCCCATGGAATGGTGATCCAGAAATCTATTAATGCAAAGATAGTATCACAAAGGCGTTCGATAGCTAAGCTGGTATAGATTTCAGAATCTGGAAATCAATGAACCTTGCCAGTGTCACAACGTCGTTCATAGCAAGATTCCAGGTTTAAGGGTTCAACATTCCCAACTCACCAACAAGATATTCAAAAGTTTTCACATCCAATGGTTTTGTAAAAATGTCAGCGAGTTGTTTGTCAGTGGGAATAAAATGGAGTTCAACATTACCTTTCATGATATTATCACGAATAAAGTGATACCTGAGATCAATGTGTTTTGTCTTGGAGTGCATGACTGGATTGTTTGAGATAGCAATAGCACTTGTATTATCACAAAATATGGAAGTTTTTGAATATTTAATACCATAATCAAGCAACTGGTTCTTCATCCAGAGTATTTGAGCACAACAACTGGCTGCAGATACGTACTCAGCTTCAGTAGTTGACAATGAAATTGAAGTTTGCTTCTTACTGGTCCAGCTCACCAGTTTGCCACTAAGGAAATGACATCCACCAGTAGTGGATTTCCTGTCTATCTTACATCTTGCATGATCTGAATCTGAATAACCCATTAAATCCATGCCTGAGCCTTTGGGATACCAAAGACCCAAACTGGGGACACCCTTAAGGTACTTCAGTATGCGCTTTATAGCAAGCATATGAGATTCTTTTGGATTATATTGATATCTGGCACATAAACATGTTGAAAACATAATATCTGGTCTACTGGCAGTTAAATACATCAGTGAGCCAACCATGCCTCTATAGACAGTGGTGCTCACTGGTTTTCCATCAGGATCTGAATCGCGTGTCAGTGGTGCAGAAATTGGAGTGGGTTTAGACACTGAAGAACTCATATCATATTTCTTTAAAAGATCTCTAACATATTTTTCCTGATTAATAAAAATACCATCTTTGGTTTGTTTAATCTGGAGTCCTAGAAAATATGTTAATTCACCCATTAAACTCATTTCGTATTCAGAGGACATGATTTTTGAAAATTTCTTGCACATGTTTTCATCAGTAGACCCAAAAATTATATCATCAACATAAAGTTGTACCGGCAGAAGATTACCTTTTTCACGAAGAATAAATAAGGTATTGTCAATTGCACTTCTTTTGAAACCATTTTTCAACAAATGTTTAGTCAGAGTATCATCCCAGGCACGAGGAGCTTGTCTGAGACCATAAAGAGCTTTGTCCAAACGATATACCCAGTGAGGATGCTTCTCGTCAATAAAGCCTGTTGGTTGCTTGACATAAACTTCTTCTTCTAATTTCCCATTTAAAAATGCACTCTTTACATCCATCTGGTAGACCTTGATTTATGATGAGCAGCAAATGCTAAGAAAATTCTAATCGCTTCAAGTCTGGCCACTGGAGCAAAGGATTAATCAAAATAAACATCTGACTGGCAGTATCCTTGTGCCACCAGTCTGGCCTTATTTCTGATGACGTGGCCATCTTCATCTACCTTATTCCTGAAAACCCATCTGGTTCCAATTGGTTCTTTCTTACCAACTGGGAAAGGGACCAGGTACTAAACCTTGTTCCTTTCAAACTGGTGTAACTCTTCTTGCATAGCTAACACCCAGCTTGGATCTTCCATAGCCTCGTCAATCTTCTTTGGTTCTACCAGTGATAAGAAGCTGACGTATAAACATTGTTCACTAGAGGCTCTTCTGGTCTGAACCCCTCTACTGGAGTCACCTATGATCTAATCAATAGGATGAGCTTTTGTCCACTTAGAGTAATGACCATGATTGATTCTGACAACAATATTAGTGCAAGTATTCAATTGATTTCCTTCTGGAATTGCTTCAGAAAGAGGGTCTTGCCAGACTACTTCAACATCTTCGTCTGAGTCTGTAAGATCACGATTTGCATCATGATATTCTTCATTTGAAGGCATTTCCAGAAGTACTGGTTCAGTATCAACTGAAACTGATACTGGAGGAGTAGTACGAACATCTAATCCAATAACAAGTTCAGAGGGTAGTTTGAAACTTATTGAAGGATAGAAAGGGGTACTACTGGGGGGTTTTCAGATTGAACAGGTTCCAGATCAGGATAACTGGAAACTTCTTCTGGTGAATATTTATTGTAGTTGATAGGATCATATTCACATAAGATAATTGGATTTACTGGGGAGAATCAAGGGCTGGCTTTTTATTGATTGCACTATTTGATTCATCAAATGTAACATGCATTGACTCTTGTACTCATTCCAGTCTCTTGTTATAAACTTTGAAAGCTTTGCGAATGGCTGAATATCCTAAGAAATATCCTTCATCAGCTTTGGCATCAAATTTTCCTAACTGACTGGAGTCGTTCAGAATGTAAACTGGACATCCAAAAACATGAAAATAACCAATATTTGGTTTTCTATTTTTCAATTTTTCATAGGAGCTCTTCTTGTGTCTCTTCACATACACTGATCTATTCTGGGTGTGGCAAGCAGTTGCAATTGCCTCAGCCCAAAATTGATAGGAATACCAGATTCAGCAAGCATACTTCTGGCAGCTTCTATCAGCGTTCTGTTCTTTCTTTCTGCAACTCCATTTTGCTCTAGAGTTCTTGCTGAAGAGAAGTTCTGAGAAATACCAGTGTCAGTACAGAATTTCTCCAGAGTTGCATTCTGGAATTCTGTTCCATTGTCACTTCTTAACTGACACACGTTTCTCTTGTACTTGAGTTCAATTTGCTTGATAAGAGCGATGATTTCAGCAGCAACTTCATTTTTAGACCTGAGAAAGATTACCCAACAAAATCTGGAGTATTCGTCAACAATCACCAGGGTAAATCTTTTACCAGCACGAGTCTGAACGTTCACTGGACCAAAGAGATCCATATAAAGCATATGAAGTGGTTCAGATATACTGAAATTTCTGCTTGGTCTTAAAATTGGCACGCTTCTGCTTTCCCATCTCACATCCTAGACATGGCCTTTCCTTTTTAAAGAAAACTGAAGGCATCCCATCTGCAAGTTGTTTTCTGGACAACTTGTTAATATTTTTGAAATTTAAATGAGATAACCTTTTATGCCATAATCAGTTTGTGTCTTCATCAGCCATTGTATAGAAACACTGCTCTAAAAGAGAGCTTTCCATATCCATTACATACACATTTCCTTTTCTGGGAGCAATCAATACTACCTTCCAATCCTTGTTGAATACGATGCCCTGAGCAATATTGAACAACACCTGGTAGCCATCATCACATAGTTGGCTCACACTGATCAGGTTGTATTTCAAACCATTTACATAAGCCACCCGTCTGAATTTCACTTGTCCATTGTTCAGGACACCATACCCCTCAGTCTTTCCACAACCATCATTTCCAAAAGTAATGGAGGGTCCATCAGTTACTGTGAACTCCTCTAACAGGGTTTTACATCCGGTCATTGTCCTGCCAGCAGCACTGTCAAGATACCAAATATGTTTCTTTCGATCGCCCTGCACATCCACTAGATTGATTAGTTAGATTTGGGAACCCATCGACTAATGGGTTCACCAGATCCTCCCTTATGGATCCCTGGAGGTATCTGGTTGAGTTCACTTTCTTCAATAATAGTCTTAGTTGAAAAGACTACTGGAGTTGACAATTTAGAAACCTTTTTCTTAATTTTCTCAACAGGAGCAATATTTATTTTTCTTAGAAAAAGGTTTGGAATTTTATTTAGGGATGAAGTGCCCTCAAAGTTGTTCATTCTTGCATTACAGCGTTGAACTTGACGAGTCAGTAGTTGAAACTGGCTCTCTAACCTCAACAAAATTGATTCTTCAGATGAAACCTTAGCCTTTCCAGATGACTGGACATTAGGCTTAGGAAGGGAAACATTCTTTTTCTTCTGAACCTAGGGTTCTTTAGAAGCAGACTGAGGCAAAGGTTTATTCTGCTTGACCTTTTTAACTGGAGCAGTCATCTAGGATGCTCCAGTCTTAACCTTAGAAGGTTGAACTGGGATAATACAAGTGATGTGTATTTTCTAGTCTTAAATTTATGAACACAAAATACCTAGCTACTGACTACTACACACTTGCGGGCAGTGAACCCGTTCGTATGCAATATAGTTGACTTGGTAAACCGAGGTCGAACACAAGGACTTAATAAGCAATTGTTACAATAAAATGATTCAGATTAAAAGGGGGGTTTTGTGACCGAATTGTCACGTTGCAAAGTTAGTGAGAAAAGTCAGTAATCCCGTAGGATTAATCGCAAAAGAATTTTTGATTGTTGAATCTCAACACAAATTTAAAAGGAACACATACTTGGGTCAGCTCACATGTCAATCATCGTATCTAAATATTACTTGCATTTGTTGATCGACTCAAAAAGTAGACAAGATGAACTCCCGTTATACTTGAAACTTTAACTGCTCAAAAGATAATTATTGCTCCCGCACTTAATTTCTCTTCTAAACAATTAAGCATTAAATTCATGAGTTGATTTTATGATTTAATCTTTTGAAAGCTTTCTCCCGAACTGCTTATTCGCCTAATCAGATCCCTCTTTCATAAGCGTTGACACATTCAAAATGAATTTAATTGTTTTTAATCTTTATCGTTGATTTCTCCCGAACTCCAACGATTTCCGGTTAATTATAGACCGATTAACCATTTCATAAATCAATTGACAATGACATAGATTTCTCCCGAACTTCTAATTACAATTATCAATCAATAAATATAAAAGTTGAAAACAATATTTAAATCTAAATAAATGTGGATCTTCGATTAAACATATAAACCTTGTTCAACATTTACAAGCAACATCAATTCGACCCTATGACATGCTTACTACCCAAGCGGGTGCTAAAGATTTAGCTATTCATATTAAAAACACAAGAACAAACAAATAGAGAGGAAATCATATTATACCAAATGAATGATGATAATCCGGTAGCAATGATGATTACAATCCAAAGCTGAAAATAGGTGAAACCCTAATCACTTGTTTGCTCCAAAATATTCCTAAGTATGAAAAAACTAATGAAATTTTGCCAAGAATTCGTCCCCCAAAGCAGAACCCTAATCGTCTATATATACAAAATTCGCGTGCAACTGCCGTTAGTGGAGTAATGGCCGTTACCTTTGAACTTCCCTTGTAACTGCCGTTACTCCAGTAACTGCCGTTACACTCCTTTGAAAAACTAACTGCCGTTACTCCAGTAACTGCAAGTTACAGGAGTTTCATGATTTTCCTTTGTAATGGCCATTACTCCAGTAACGGGAGTTACAAACTCCAGGATTCGTTTCCTTCGTCTTTCGCTCGATTTCAACCGAATCTTCCTCCCGTTTCTTCTATATATCATCGAACTCAACCAATTCATTCTTTTAATCAATTTCCAACCTGAAAACACTTAACACACCTTCAAAGCATCGAAAGTTGGATATAAAACTATCAAAATGACAAATAATTGGTTCTAAAATCACGTGGGAAATGGTATAAAATATGACACATCAAATCCCCCCACACTTAAGCTTTGCTTGTCCTCAAGCAAATCCAAACTGAAGATCATAAAATTCTTTGGCATATCATGGAACCACATTTCAGTAATCAAAAAGAAGCTCAACTACAATCAAGAATGTGAATAAATGGTTAGGCGGTTTTAATCTTAAATGAAAACCGGAACGTTTGACAATATTTGACTGATATACAAGCCTCAACAACACGACTAAGCACAAATGAAACGAACAAGTGATATCTCGCCTATCCTACTCCAACTAACTTTCTTTTGGGGTTGAATATTCGAATAATCACTCAATAGCCAAGTCGTGATGCATAATCTTTTAACCATAGGCTTGTACAAGGATCGTTCCTAAGTCGCCAAGGCGCATGCGCCCTATAACGTCTATCAAAAGAGGACTTTAAGGGTTGTAACATTTTAAGGCTAAACAAGGTATTTGAACAAGGTATGGAAATTTTGGTAACAAGTAGTGTTAAACAAAGAACTAACACAACATTTAACAAATTTTTCACATATAGTCTAGTCCAAACAAACCCATGTCATTAGTTGCCAACGGTCCACATCCCAAGAAGTTATCTCGACCATACCCCAATAGAATGATCCAAAAACCGACACCATTGTGGTGTAAGACAATCAAACAACCTATCAACCAAATCTAACGGTGTTGACTTCAACAAACTTGCCAACCTCAAACACTCTAATCAAATATATCAATTTAAGAACACTTCATTGGTTTTAAACGACGTACCAACTTACATAAAATGATTAGACAAAAGGGAGAAATACCAATTGACAGCCCAAGCTTCTTCTTTCGTTTTTATATATATTTTCTTTTTTTTTTCTTTTTCTGTTTTACAATTCTTTTATTCTCTTTTTTTTGTGAGCTACTTTTACTCTGACTAATTGGTATTCTCTTACAAAATTTAAGAAACAGTGACAAATCATTACAAAAGATGCCAAGATTAACAGTCTAGACTTTTCCAAAAACCATGACGAAATCAAACTACCCCCATAAGATGAGAATATCTCGACCGACATAATAAGGCAAAACCCAAACCATCCAATCTAGCAAAGGCAACCAATGACCCACCAGGACTTTGACTATCGGTATGGCGAGGAAAGGTTTATTTTTAGGTAGATTTAATAACAAAGAACAGGCTAGTGACAACAAGTTTTCTATTGTTTCTTGCACTAAAAGTGAGTGCAACATACGGGTTTTTAACGGGTGGTTCACTAACCAGAGTAGTTAGCTACTAAGCACATTACAAAACATGCATATAACAAATTTTTACGAAACAAAAGGTGAATGAACAAAGAACAAAGGTTTTATCCTAAATTTGCCTCTTTTTCATCTAGCAAGATAACGGAACGATCTACAAGGACAAGTTCTAGAATCAACGCAATCACCGGCACACTCATAGCAAATGAAATAACTCGGAAATGGAAAATCAAGCTCAAACTTGCACATCATAGTTCAGAGCTCTAAAAGAGACCCTTACTTCCGGATAAATCCAAAAGCCTAAGAGAGGGACAAATTTACAAGGTTAAAGGTTCCAAAACCGTAACACCTATCATATCTAGCAATGAATCAATAATATCTCACAATTTTGGTGTTTTGGTGCTATAAGCATGCTAGTAATGTTATTAATCCAGAAGGAATGCCACGTTAATCAGTCAAAACACATTCCACATATAAATTTTTTTTTTTTTTTGCCAAGGGTGTAGTTACATTGCTCAATTATATGTATAATTAGGTGACAAAAGCAATTAACTACAAGGACAAGCAAGCAAAAGTTTCAAAATTCCTCTAAAATACCCGACTTTTCCTATTTACCATCCCCCCCCCCACACTTAAGTTGGACAATGCCCTCAATGTCCAATAAACTAAGGAAAACTATGGGAAATAGGGGAGAGTAAACAAAAAGAAAAATAGAGAACAAGAAAAACTTGCCGGGTATAAATGGTGTTCCATGCGTGAATGATGCCAACAGAAAAATGAGCGCTGCAGCATATGCATATGACTATCACTTGCTATCAAGCATGAACAAACACATTAAAGCCAACATATGAAATAATAAAGCATGTAAACATCCAAATCCTACTTATTAAAACTAAAATGGAAATAAAATATGATACACGGGTTGCCTCCCGAGAAGCGCTTAATTTATTAACGAGTCTTTAGCTAGACTCGATCCCCAAAGAATTACCATGGTGGGGTCTCTGACGCCCCCACACTTAAAGTGTTGGGCGGTCTACCCTTAAACGGTGAAAAACAATTACCTTTCACCTTTTCAGAGATCCAATCATTCACATCACCTACACAAAAGTCTGGTGGCCTACACGAGTAGGGTGAAAAATTTGTAAACTTAACTTTTATCATTACCCATTCCTTCAAATCCGCATTTTCAAAATCTCTACTCACATGATCTATCATATCTATTTTTATAACCGAGTTTTCTACCCATCGCCGTTTATTATACTCAAACAATATTGGGTTACCGGAAGTATAAACACGACTCTCTTGAGAGATAATTAAGCACTTATCAATGAGGAAAGTAGCCGATGCTCCCTCTAGCTTCCTCTTTTTGCTCACCAATTGAAAACATGCTTTTGTCTGTAATTCATCCATTTTGGTGTGTTCAAGCTCAATCCTCTTTGTTGGACCGGTTACTACCTCCTCATCCAAGTCGATTATGCTTTTATCCTCTATATCCTGCAAGATATAGTTAGCAACATTAGTATTATCATAAGAAACATCACATACCTTACCAAGAAATGAGGAACAAATCTCCAATTCAACAACTTCAATCATTGGCTCATTGCTAATAAGTGGTAGTTCATTTGGTTCCGAATGAGTGAACTGATAATCATCTTCTTTAGAGTCAACTCCAATGAAAAGTTGTGGGCATGATTCTAGCTCTTCTGCCACTATCTTACTAACACCCTCTCCTGATTCCATGAATTCTTCTTCCAGTTCTGCCATTATCACTTCACCAAAGTCAGATTGCGGAAGAGATACATGTAGTTCCTCCATTGCATCAGTGTTCAAGATTTGAATGGAATCCTGTATCTCTGGATATTTTTGGCTTTCAGGAGGTTGAGTATGAGATTCATTTTCCAAGAGATCATAAGCTTCCGTTGTTTCATCCTCTTCTGCAGTATCATACTCTTCTTGCCATATTGTTTCATTTCTGGGCTCATACACAAATTCGTTATAGTGAATGAATTCTTCTATAAAATCAAATACCTCGTCGGTATTCATTCCTACTATTCCCTCGTCTAGAATTTCGTATGATTTGTCATTTAGCCCACATAAATATATGTTAACAAGTTCACCAACAAAAACGTTGTTTGTGGTTAACTTATCAACTACGTATCTCATCCTCAACCATGCTTCATACCAAGTTTCATCGGGCAATTGCTTAAAGTTACGAATCTCATCTGGATATTCTGCCCCCAACTCATAGTCTTGATCTGCCAAGGGGACGCTAATACTACAAAACAAAAACTTCACACCCCGTGAAAAGCACAAATGGAAAAGAAAAATTGGAAAACTAAATGTACTAAAACTAAATAAATAAATAAATAAACTAACACAACATTACGCTAATCTAAGAAAGCATTTAACTTCCTCACAAGTGAAAAAGGATTGAATCACAAAATTGAACAACTACTTAAAATAAGTCCCCGGCAGCGGCGCTAAAAACTTAATGTGGATTTTCTAGTCTTAAATTTATGAACACGAAATACCTAGCTACTGACTACTACACACTTGCGGGCAGTGAACCCGTTCGTATGCAATATAGTTGACTTGGTAAACCGAGGTCGAACACAAGGACTTAATAAGCAATTGTTACAATAAAATGATTCAGATTAAAAGGGGGGTTTTGTGACCGAATTGTCACGTTGCAAAGTTAGTGAGAAAAGTCAGTAATCCCGTAGGATTAATCGCAAAAGAATTTTTGATTGTTGAATCTCAACACAAATTTAAAAGGAACACCTACTTGGGTCAGCTCACATGTCAATCATCGGGTCTAAATATTACTTGCATTTGTTGAACGACTCAAAAAGTAGACAAGATGAACTCCCGTTATACTTGAAACTTTAACTGCTCAAAAGATAATTATTGCTCCCGCACTTAATTTCTCCTCTAAACAGTTAAGCATTAAATTCCTGAGTTGATTTTATGATTTAATCTTTTGAAAGCTTTCTCCCGAACTGCTTATTCGCCTAATCAGATCCCTCTTTCATAAGCGTTGACACATTCAAAATGAATTTACTCCAACGATTTCCGGTTAATTATAGACCGATTAACCATTTCATAAATCAATTGACAATGACATAGATTTCTCCCGAACTTCTAATTACAATTATCAATCAATAAATATAAAAGTTGAAAACAATATTTAAATCCAAATAAATGTGGATCTTCGATTAAACATATAAACCTTGTTCAACATTTACAAGCAACATCAATTCGACCATATGACATGCTTACTACCCAAGCGGGTGCTAAAGATTTAGCTATTCATATTAAAAACACAAGAACAAACAAATAGAGAAGAAATCATATTATACCAAATGAATGATGATAATCCGGTAGCAATGATGATTACAATCCAAAGCTGAAAATAGGTGAAACCCTAATCACTTGTTTGCTCCAAAATATTCCGAAGTATGAAAAAACTAATGAAATTTTGCCAAGAATTCGTCCCCCAAAGCAGAACCCTAATCGTCTATATATACAAAATTCGCGTGCAACTGCTGTTAGTGAAGTAATGGCCGTTACCTTTGAACTTCCCTTGTAACTGCCGTTACTCCAGTAACTGCCGTTACACTCCTTTGAAAAACTAACTGCCGTTACTCCAGTAACTGCAAGTTACAGGAGTTTCATGATTTTCCTTTGTAATGGCCATTACTCCAGTAACGGGAGTTACAAACTCCAGGATTCGTTTCCTTCGTCTTTCGCTCGATTTCAACCGAATCTTCCTCCCGTTTCTTCTATATATCATCGAACTCAACCAATTCATTCTTTTAATCAATTTCCAACCTGGAAACACTTAACACACCTTCAAAGCATCGAAAGTTGGATATAAAACTATCAAAATGACAAATAATTGGTTCTAAAATCACGTGGGAAATGGTATAAAATATGACACATCAACAAGCTTTTGGGGTAGAAGGTTCATCATAAATGGTGCTTGGCTTAACCTCCTCTGGTAACCGGTCAATTACTGGTATTAATGCTGCAACATGAGTATTTCCATGCAGATATGCACGTTTTTGAGATGGAAACTGGTTTACTCCAGCATCATATGGCTTTTTACTTTCAAGCCATGATTTAATGACCTGTTTTTCCTTTTCCAAAATTATTTCCAGATCATGTTTTTCTTGAACCAGTTGTTCAGTTACCAAAACTTGTGCTTAAAAAGCCAGTTCAATATCCTGGAGCTCTTTTAATTTTGATTGTAAAATTGATAATTCAGAAAAATCAGTTTCAAAACCTTTTGTCATTTCAGATCTGATAGTTTCAACAAAAATTAAATCAGAATTAAGAGCTTCAGCAATGTCCAATTATAGTTCAGGATCGTTCTCCAGATCATACAAACTAACCTTCTTGATAACAATGTCCATCCATCTTCCAGATGTGACATCTTCCTTCACCAGATGCTCATCATCAGCCAGAGCCATAAAGCAACAATCTTTTTCCTCTTCCTCATCATCAAATGAGTCATCAGAGGGAACCCATTTTTCTTCAGTTGTTGCAATCATGCACCTATTATTATCTTTTTCTGCAGACATGAGAGCAATTTTTGCCTTAAGCTTTTTGTACTTGTACTTATAGCTATCATCAGGCTTGTTATAGGGAACAGATGGACCAGACCGGGGAATAAACTGACTGGACTTGCACTCCTTCATGAAATGACCTTTTCTACCACACTTAAAGCATGTCAGATTGGTCTTGTCAGTAGAGGAACTGGGGGCATGTTGTCCAGTGGGCCTGTTTGCTCTTGCTGTAAAACGGTTAAACGTTTTAGCAATCATTGCAACTAAGTCGTCACTGTCAGTTTCATCACAGTCAGATGAGATATTATTTGTGACTCCAGATTCCATTAATTCAGACATTATCTTCTTCATAGAAAATACATTTTTGGAAGACATGAATGCAGCACAAGGTGGTTTAGAATTATTGACCACTGTGGAACTACTGGAAGCATGATTTAAAGCATCTTTTTCTGCCTCAATCCTCTGGGCTTGATTTTCTTCAGTAAATTTGAAGGCTCCATACAATGTTGACAAAGTATGGGTATGCAAGGTTTTAGCTTGTCTCAAGACCAGAATCATGTGAGACCATTTTGTTGGAAGAATATCCTTGTCTTTCTCAACCCCTAGTCCTCTTAATTGGTTAATAATGCTCATAAATCTGGTATATGTACCAGTTAGAGACTCATTGGGGAGAGCAAAAAATGACTCATACTTCTTGTTTAAGGAGACTTTTCTAGTGACAATGGTGTCATCACCTCCTTCGTGCTGGTTTGCTAGTACATCCCACATGGTTTTAGCACTGGGATAGAGAACTGGTGTGGGAATTAGGGTTTCTGGAACAGCCCCGAGGATCATGTTTTTAAGAATGGTATCAAGGTTTACCAATCTTCTATCCTCTTCAGACCAATGTTCCTCCCTCATTTCCCTTTCAGATCTAGATCCAGTTGGATCAAGAAGTTGATTGAGAGGAGATCTGGGAATATAAGGACCTTCATTTAAAATTTTTAACATATTCCTCTCAAAGCCAGTAACATGAAGAATCATCCTAGCTTTCCACGTTCCAAACTCATCACCATTCCCACTGAATTTGGGAGCAGGATTGTTGGAGTAGTGCACATGCACATGTGGAGAAGCAGAATTAGGAGGAGCTGGAGGATTGTTATTAATTATGGGTGGTGGTTCATTAACTTGTTCATTAATAATTGGAGGATCATTAGGATTAGCTTGTGCATTCTCTGGGTTTGACATCATGAAACATATCTAAGAAAGTATGTTAACCTTCTGCTCTGATACCAAATGTGAAGTCCCCTCATACGATGGTTTAACTCACGAGTGTAGAATGACAAGTCAAGTATTGAACTAGAATGGACTAGTATCACTTTAAATATAAATGCAAGTAAATAAATAAAGTAATACAAGACTTAAAGTAATAAATAAGTGAATAAGTAAATGGTGAGACACAATATAATTTTCAAGTGTATTTTATTTATTGATGTTAAATAAAATACAAGATTGTTGTGGAACCTAGATAATACAAATGTAAGTATCTAAACAATCTATGAATTACAAGTGATCTATATTTGCTAAATAATCTCCTTGATCGAAATACTTAAAGTTGTGAAGTATAACAGTTTGGATCGAGAGTATTTAGGCAAATTCACCAAATTGCAAAAAGTAACTTGGACGAGGGAAATGATTTGGTATTTATAGGCAAAAAGAATTAATATTTAATTCTTTTTGCCGTACAAATAAAGTTTCATACATTTAACAATATAATATCTATTACCTTAAATGTATTGATTAAAGTACAAGGATAAAGTCACATTGATGTGACTTTTCATAATTTAACCAACCACCTTTACATGCGTGTAAGGCTTTTAACAAAGGACAAATATATTATCCGGATAAAAGCGTGTAAAGGTAAACAAGTCAATTCCACGTAATCAGTGTTCGGACTTGTAAGGTCTAGAACACTGACAAGAACTCCAGTCAGGAGATCTGGTAAGACTGTCAGTGGGCCCCGCCATTTGTCGGTCTTCTTTCTTCAGACTTCAGTCTTCGACTTCAGTGAGAAAGTCTTCAGTGGGATGATCTTGACTGGAGTGAAGTCCAGTGAAGCAATCTGGTGGAATCCAGATTCCTGTACAAGTAAGTGATTCACTGGTCTTCTATTATTTCTGGACAAATCTTCAGTGAAGCTCCAGTCTTCAAATCTGAAGCGACTCCAGTAAAACTGGACTTAACACAATTATCTGCTTATTAGGTCTCTAATAGTAAATTTATGTGCACTTTAGAATTTTAATAATAGAAATATGTTTTAGAAAACTGATTTATATATAAACTTTTGTTATTATAATGCTTAAATAAATAAAAGATTGTCTGTTAGGAATTTGATATTTATTAAAAACAAAAAAGCAAATCTGTTCAAATAGGATAAATGTCGTATATTGTATTTTAGTTATCTATTCTTGAGTAAAGTACACAGAAAATGTTATTGACTTTCTGTGTATTTTATTTATTTAATAGTTTATTTTATTTCAAAAAATGTTGTTGACTTTCTGTGTATTTGACTCGAGAATCGATAACTAATATACCATATATGACATTTAGATTATTCGAACAAATTTTCTGTTTTCTTTTTAATAAGTATCAAATTCCAAACGTACAATCTTTTATTTATTTAAGATTTTATAATAACAAAAGTTTATATATAAATCAGTTTTCTAAAACAAAAGTATTTATATAAGGGGATGATATTTGTACCACCCTTTAATACTTTTACCACAATGTACAAGTATTGTTCCAGACTGTACAAGTATTAACTGCATAGATGTGGTATAATAATCAAATGGTGTGGTACTAATATCAATTCTCATTTATATAAGATATATTTCTATTATTAAAATTTTAAAGTACACATAAATTTACTATTAGATACCTAACGAGCAGATAGTTGTATGTTACAATCTCTTAAATGAAAAAAAATATATATATCAAGGTATTAGTTGCAAGATTGGTCCATATGGTTTTTTCATTTTAACAATGGAGGTCCTTGTGAGGTAGAAAGTACATAAATACCCCCCACATGTGCATACTTGACGGTCACATTTAACGGATCCGTTAAATTTGGACTAATTATGCAAAAAATTCTCAAAATACGGACACTTATTGCAACGATTCTCGAATAAGGACCCCTTTGTTAAAATGTACAAACCACATGGACCAATTTTGTAATTAACTTAAATAAAAAATGTAATGTAAGTGATGTAACAATGCTCGATAGACAATCCAAGAACATGTTTATTTCTTTTCCGATCCTCTTCAAGGCCCAAACTCAAACAAGCTGAATTTGGGCTTGGTCATGGGCTCACGCTCACCACACAAAGAGTGGCTTCCAAGTTCCAATCGAATTTTTTTTAGAACAGGTATTTTTTCAGTGTCTTTCACAATACATTTGGTATTTGGTAAAAATGATATGGATAAGGGGAAGAAAAGTATATCTTTATTTTGCTTCATTAGTATTGGTCCGTGCATGTTTCTACGACATTTTATTTTTTCAGATAAAACTTTTTATAGAAAAATCATTGTTTTGCTTTAACAAAGAAAATTTTAGGTTTTTCTTAAATAAAATTGATATTGATATAACTAATTAATTATAATTGTGATAAACAAGGATTTATAGAAGATTCCATTCCTGTGGTGGAGTACTTGTATCTACTAAAATAATCCCAACAAAAACAACCCCACACAAACTATCTGTAAAAAACAGATTCCCTGACTTTTATTTTTCTTCCAATAATAATAATAATAAATTAATACTAATACTTACTCGTACATCACATCCATGTACGTATGTAGTTATGATTTATAAACATATCAGCACCAAAAATTAAATCGATCATTTTCTCGACAAATGTATATCTTTTCTAATATACACATGAAACAAACAGAATTTCTGGACTAGCACAAAGTAGCCAAGATAAACAAAATGGGTTAATAAAAATAAAATGGGACCAAATTCAGTTAATGAAGGCAATGTATAGCTGGATTAGCGCAAAAGAATAAGTATACAATATACTGATATACATATTTGAAATCAATAATTGAACTAGATAAGCTAATGCGATGGGTTCCATCTGTAAGCAAGAAAATTAATATTATTTGGTTGGTTTTACCAAACGAAGCCCTTAGAGTTTTTGTTAAATTGCATTAAATAGTTGTACACTTATTATAAAATTCAAAGGGTGGACTTTTAATATGGAAAGGTACAACATTTTTATGCACGTTAAGTGCAGCCTTAAGAATGCGTTTAGCATTTTCCTATTTTGTTTCAGATTTAGAAATATAAAAAAAAAATATTATAGTGGGGATTGGTTGTAAACTTAGAATTAACATACATATGAGTTGAGTAATACGTTACCCGCGCAATACGGTGGTGGTCGTGGCAGCAACGATGTGGTGGTGGGGGCGACTGTTGGTGGTATATGATACGTCGAGTAGTGTTGATAACTGATGTAAAGGTTTAATGAAGATATTTTATAAAAGATAAAAGAGTGATAGTGTAATTTAATAATTAATGTTAATAGGGTAGTGTTCATAAAAATATTTTAAGGAGTGCTAAGGGAAAATATTACATATTTTTTAACACTTACAAAATAAAATGTTATTATTTTTATATAGAAGTACGAGATGTATACCCGCGCAATGCGGCGGCGGTGGTGACAACGGGTGGTGATGGTAGTGGTGGTAGTAACAATGTAGTTATTAATCTAAAAGTAATGGATTCTCATGAATCAAAATTGAATTTCATATAATATATTATATATGTTTAGTTGTAAAAGAAAGGTGTTTTTGTACGGAATAATTAAAATTTTTCTTTTGTTATTCAACACAAGTTTTTCACATGTTCCGAAAGAACAGATATCTAACTGATCAAACACTCGAATATTAAGGCATTAAGCAACATTTAAACACGTCATTACATACTTTGAACCCATTTGGTACTTTTCTTTCCAAAAAGTCATGTTTTTTTTTTAATTGATGTGCAACATTGACAAAATGAGTGTAAGAGTGTTTGTTAAACCTTCATTTAATTTTTTGTTGACTCTTAAAAATACAATTTTCTTTTATGTCCCTTCAAGTTATAAACAATATAAGTAGTTGAGGAAGTAACTCTCAATATCGTTTTTCAATGTGTTATGGGGACAGTCTTACTCCTATCTAAGGTAAAAATGTTGCTTTTAAGTTTTAAAAATGATAAAATATAAAAAAACAAAAAAAAAAACTTCAGTGATGACATGAATATCAAACACTTAACTATAGTTGGTTTTTATAGTTATCAACCATGACTCCATTAAAAGTTCTCGATTTTGTAATAGAAATTTAATGTTTGTTCGTGTGGTTGTACTAACAGTCGAACATGAACAAACCTTGTTTATATTTGTAGAGTTCTTGTACCGTCCTAATCTACATAAAAACTTTAAAGCTATGTTTGCGACACATATAATAAGTTTTTCATTTTATGCAATAAATTAATAAACCAAATTTTCAAAATACAATTCCGAACACTTTAACAATTACAATACTCTATTAGGCTATGGATAAAAGATGTTAGGAATTATTTTGTTTAACGTGAGGAATATTATTTCTAATACATAAAAATATAATTACATTTATAAGGTTAGGTTGATATATCGTTTCATAGTAATAACTTTAACTAATTTAGTGTTAGGTTGATATATCTATACTATATATATATATATATATATTAACTAGTGCTCAGGCCCGTCCATTGGACGGCTAATCTCAAGATATATAAATCTTATAATAATTGTGAAATATAAAGTATATGACCAATGTCACAACTTAATAAATACGAAAGCTAAAGAATAACATATGAAAATTAACTCCATATAAATATTGATTTCAGCTTATCCATTTTTTTCAACTTTAGTTAAATAAAAAGAAAAACAAAAAGTGTATGACCAATATCACAACTTAATCAATACGAAAGCTAAAGAATAAACATATGAAAATTAACTCCATATTAATATTGATTCTAGTTTACTTTCTTATATCAACTTTAGTTAAATAAAAAGAGAAATAAAAAGTGTAGAGTATATAACTTGAAAAATACATATCAATTCATCAACAAAGACTATTTCGAACGTTTTGATTTTCTTTGGGTTGTTCCACTCCGAAACAGTCCATAATGAACCTATAATGGATAACAAACTAAATTAAAAGATATAATAACAATAACATAAGAATTCAATGTTAAATAATAATAATGATTAAACATGAACAAAGTATATAAATAAAAAACCTTTTTGGTAATCGATCGTAAAAGTAACATAAAAATTCAATGTTAAATAATAATAATAATTATCAAATATGAACAAAGTATATATAAATAGGTGGTGTTTATATATATATAATAAAGATTTTTTTATAAGAAATTTTTATTAAAGGTCAGCCATTTATTAAATAAATTTTTAAAAAAATAAAGAATTAATAACGATGGAGTATTAGGCTAAATGAGAAGATTAAGTGTGCCAAGTGTACCCCAACCCCCTCTTTTAGTTATATTATAGATATCAATAAACAAACTACCATCCTCTTTTTAACTCTCTAACTTTAAAATACCCTTATTTTACAATACATTCTTAACTCACACACTAAATCTACCCTATATATCCCTAAAATATTTTACACCCATATTTATCCAAAGTATTTATCTCCTTTATTAATTAATTTACATATTTTTCACCTAATATTTCTATAATATTCTTAATAAAGTTATTTACAAAAAATACACCTCTTAACAATAAAATAACTATACTACCATTTATGTCAAATTTTTTAGATTAATAACCACATCGTTGCCACCACCGCCACTAGCATCACCCGTTGCCACCACCGCCGCCGCATTACGCAGGTACCCATCTGGTAGTCTTATAAATGTAACAATTAAACAATTATCCGATTCTAATTGAATTTTTTTTTTCTACATTCATATTAACATAAGTCAAATAAATTAATACAGTATTATTTTTTCTTACAATAAATCTTTTTTAATGACTTTAATACAAGTTCTTTATAATAATTAACCAAAAGTAAACAAAATTCATTCACAACATTAATCACATGCAACATTTATATATCATATGAAAAGACAAACTCATTCAAGAAGCTCTCAACATGAAAATGACACATCTTTACAAAATTTTGGTATAGGGAAAAAGGAGGAACATGTGAACATAAATCGTTATCATGAAATCAGAATTTAATTCTCACATGAGTGAACCTCATGTTATATACTTCTAAATTTCCCTTTTAAAAATTTAAATTTTTTTAGATATATAATAATAAAATAATATACTATATTTTCTTAATTAGGTAAGTATTTTTCAAAAATATCAGTAACTCCTTATTTCTTTCAACAAACATATTAATAAAAAGCATTCAACCTTGAAGATTTTTTTTTTTTTACCAAAACACACAATAATAATATGTTAAATTTTTTGAGATATAATCACTAGCATGCTTAAATAGTTGGTTGTGACATATGTTAGTGAATTATCTTTTTAAATATCTTTTTAACAGGATAGTTACAGTCAATGACTTAGAAGATAAGAAACCAGGTTTTACCATAAGACGAAAGTTTGATTATTGTCAGGTGTACTTTATTATTTTAAGTTATAACTTATAAGGGAGAGTCTTGTGAGATTTCTCTTTTCGCGATGTTGCTCGACTCGTGGTAGGGGCATTTGGTTTAGATAATTGACTATTACGTTACCATTTGATGTTGAACATATTCGGTTTTATCTGTAAGTGATATATAAATTGTTATACTTAAAAAGTTTGCAAGAGAATGTGAGAATAGGAAATAAGTTTGTCATAAAAATATTATATTAGAAAGATTTTAAAAGAATGAGTTATCAGGATTAATTATTTTCATAAAAGTTATAATGATTTTGTAATATAATTTTTTATAGTTTTTTCAATCAATATACATATGTTAAAAATGTAGCAACAGGATGCAGCTAAGGAAGCGAAAGTCTCTACTACTGCTTATGGAGTAATTTTCGTGCTTATCTTAATTGTTGGTTTAGTTTATGCATGGCGAAAGGGGGCATGACTAATAAGACATATTTTATATTAATAAAACAAAATTGTGATGATGTCATATTACTCTAATGAAGACTTAATATATAATCTTATATTTTTATGACGTCATCAAAAAAAATTTAAAAGAGGTAAAAAAAGAAAATGAAAACTTATTTCAAGATATTATGACTTTAAATATCTTTAGTAGATCGATAATCATCGAAGGATATTACTAAAATGAGAAACAAATTTGTAGATCAAAATTGACTACTATAATATCATTTTGGTGTTAAAGGTATAAGATTTGAATTATCATTTGAATTTTTAACATAGCTAATGTGATATATATGTTATGAAATTTAAACAAATTGTAGTCTGAATATCGTTTACTCAAAATATATAATATAATAGTGTTGAACATAATAAAATATTAAACACTTTCAGTGTGTTGTATATCTTAAAAAAAATAAAGTTTTATTCCGGTACCCGCATAATATGCGGATTGATTAACTAATATATTGATAATTTTAGCTTTTTTATATATAAATATACACATAATTATGTAAATTGCCCAAATAAAATTATATTATAAATATACAACATATACAAAACTAATCATTATAAGTTACACAACAAACACAAATTTAAAAAGGTTAATAAGGCAAACATGTCATGTTTTAAGGGTGAAAACAGAAAGTAATTAAGACTTCAGACAATAAAAGTCAAATACAGAAGAAAATGCGTTGAAGAAAAATGAAAGGACCACTGTAAAAGTCAATTATTTTTACAGTTGTCATAATAGTTTCTTTTTTATTCTTACTTGTTTTTGAAGGTAGGAAAGTTGAATGAATGAATAGTAAAAATAAAAACTTGAATCATCAATTAACAAAAAAATTGGTGAAGCGAGTTAGTGATAGGCACGCCTTCGCCTCTGTCATTCCCATCATTCTTCCCATCTTCCTCCCCCCTCTCTCTTTCTCTTCTACTTTCTTTTCTCAATTCAATTCTCTTTTCAGTTTTCACACACACACAAAAAAAAAAAAATTGGATCTAAAAACTTAAACATTTTCTTTTTTCTTTTTGTGTGTGTGTGTGTGTGTGTGTTAATCAGCTAATAATAATAATAATAATAATAATTAAATTGGATCTTTTTTCGCTACATCAAGGTATGTGAACTGATCTGTATACTTTAATTGTTTATTTTTAGAAATAATAATTATTATGTTTTATAGAGTAGATAGATGTGTATTTCAATAATGTTTTTTCTAGAATTTTGGTGGAATTTTAATTATTAAGTTCGTATATAGATTCATGAACTGTACGTATATATATATATACAGATATAATAATATGTATTGGGATTGGGATGCTAATATGTTGAAGTTTGTGCAACTAACTAATGATGATATCTAGCTAGTAGAGAGCAGAGAGGTTTATATAATATATATATATATATATATATTAGGTTTTTGCATCTGTTTTCGGGCCCGTACTTCACCGTGAACTTGAGTTTATGTGCTTGTGATTCAGAAGAATGTTTAGATTGAATTGAGCTGATTGATATTATCTAAGTTTTAGAAAAAGTAGATGCCTTTAATGTAGGGAAACGTATCGATTCACAATTCAGAACGTTAACAAACACTAAAAATGCTGTAAATTTGGGTTTTATATTTTATAATTTCTTTAAATTTTGTTTTTTTCATTTGTTTTTGGGCCGGCTGGTCTGCCCGACTTCAGGATGAGCTTAAGTTTATCTGCTTGTGATTCAGAAAAATGTTAGGCTGACTTGAACTGATTGATGTTATCTAAGTCTTAGAAAAAGTTTATGCCTTTAGTGTAGGAAATGATTCGATTTCACAATTCAGAACATCAGAAAACACTAAAAATACTGTGATTAGACCAAGAAGTTATGCAGCACTTTACTAACGAAGCTACAGTGCGTGCAATGTAGGAAACTATGGATATAACTTTACTGGATGTACTCTTGTTTCTTTTTGCCCTATTTAACTTCTGTTAAATCTTTGTTAATTTTTCACTACATTCAGGGGATCCTTGGACCCTGTTTTGATATTCAGCTGGTATTTTTAAAAGCCACATAACGAAGTAAAAAACACAAGCACAGTATGTCTGTTTCTATGAGAGATTTGGATCCAGCCTTTCAAGGAGCCGGACAAAAAGCGTATCCTTATTTTATATTATTTGCTATTCGCATCATCATTTTTTGGTAATACAAATGCAGGTGATTTAATCAAATTGCATCTTTTTTTAAAGTTAATGATGGGAGTTGCATACCGCATGTAGACGTTTATTTCATGTTGCATCATATAATTTTAAGGTTTTTGATAACCACTGCCATAAGGGCTTTAGTTAAGGGTATAATATTTTATAACCACCATGAGGTTAGTGCTGCTAGAGATAATCATTCATTACTCATCCAATCTTAATTGTCTGGTTCTGATATCCCCATTTTAGTGCATTTTATTAAGTAATGATTGTCATATCTTATAACCACCATGAGGTTAGTGTTGCTAGAAACAATCATTAATTATCTATTATCCATCTTTACTTGTCTGTTTCTGAACTTCTGATAACCCCTATTTTAGTCCATTTCATTAAGTAATGATTGTCTGGTGGTGGGAAGTTATCTCTTAATCTTGTTAGCCCTTAGCTCTATGGTTATCAAGACCGTCTTTTAGTTATCATGAATGTCCCTCTCTTTTTTTTCCCTAACCAATTTATAGAGGGATTGAAGTGTGGCGCATTGAGAACTTTAAGCCAGTGGCCATTCCACAGTCTTCTCATGGCAAATTTTTCACAGGGGATTCCTATGTTATATTAAAGGTTTGTTCTCTAGTCTTAATACGAATAAATACGATTGCATAGTGGTTCTTCATCCTTTCGTCTTGTTTTGTGTGAAAGTTTGTTGTTATTTATCATTATATCTTTTTTTTTCTCCATATTTTGACCTTTTATATCAACACCAATGGGGCATTAGCTTTATTACTATTTGCTTTTTCTTAGGATAAATATCATTCCATTATGAAGTGCTTAACTTGCAATTGCATTCATTCATCAAGACCCTAATATTGTAATTCACGCTATAGGGAGTCAACCATCAACATTTTAACATGTTTCTCAAAGTACATTCTTATGAAGTCCCACATTTAGAGCACTCAAAATTGAAATCCAAACTTTTTAGGTAGCATGGCTTATATATCTAATACATTAGTAATAAATCATTTGTGTAACAGCCACATGTTAGTCATATTCTATCCCATGAAACAGCTTTTTAGGATTGTTGGAGTGTTCGTAAATGTCAAAATGGTCAATAATATCTCTAAAGTTATACAATATGTATGCACCAAAGTAATCAAGACTGTTGATGTTTGGCTTAAAAATTTGACTCAAAAGTTATCATAGAAATTAGTTCAATATCCCAAAAGTAGAATTTGTTGCAATTTCAGTTGGTTATACTAAATTTTGAATGAGGTCTTCCTTTTCTTGCTTATCATTGTTCTTACAGACTATTGCATTAAAAAGTGGTGCATTGCGTCACGACATCCATTATTGGCTAGGTAAAGATACAAGTCAGGTGTGTTTTCTCTATCCCTTATCTTTTTCTAATTAATATCTTAATCTGTGGTTCAGTTGAATTTGATCATAATTATCTTTTGGTTACAGGATGAAGCTGGAGCAGCAGCCTTAAAGACGGTTGAGCTTGATGCAGCTCTTGGAGGACGTGCAGTTCAGTATCGAGAAGTTCAAGGACATGAAACAGAGAGGTTTCTTTCTTACTTTAAACCATGCATCATACCTCAAGAAGGTGGAACTGCTTCTGGTTTCAAGCATGTTGAAGCTGAGGAACACAAGATCCGTATGTTTACTTGCCAAGGCAAGCATGTAGTTCATGTAAAAGAGGCAAGTTTATGTACTTCTCCATTGTTACAAATTATCGATTTGGATTTCCTAGTTTCTAATAAAATGTTTTTGTTGGTGGCAGGTCCCTTTTGCTCGATCGTCGCTCAATCACGATGACATTTTTATCCTGGATACTGCGAATAAGATATTCCAGTTTAATGGCTCCAATTCATGCATTCAAGAAAGGGCTAAAGCCCTAGAGGTTGTGCAGCATATTAAAGATACTTATCATGATGGGAAATGTGACATAGCCACTGTTGGTAAGTATATATCATTTAGGATTATGCATACTTCAAGTATGAATGATCTTCACAATTGAAGCCTGATTTCTGGGTCCCTTGATAGAGGATGGAAAGTTGATGTCTGATGCTGAAACTGGAGAATTCTGGGGTTTCTTTGGTGGCTTTGCTCCACTGCCTAGGAAAACAGCAACAGATGACAACAAAAGTGCCGATGCTATTCTCACTCAGCTGTTTTGGTAAATATGCTCCTGCCATGTCAAGTCTGCCTCTGTATATTGTCACATTTACATGGAAAAAAAAAAGTAGACCCATAGATGGCAATAGTTAGGACTGTCCACTTAATTGCTTCCTACATTCTTGCAACATGAATATGGTCGTTTCTTGTTTTGTAAGTGAAAATTTCTTTTGCATTTACAAGGTACACACATTTTCTTTTACTTGGTAATATCCAGAGTTGAAGGGTAAAACTAACTCTGTATTCCCGCAAACAATTTATGCACTTGACTTGCGCAATATATACTTGCTGAGATGTTTCATTTTCTTGTTGACCAAGTATTTTCTTTGATGTTTAATTGATATAGTGAACAACCAAAGTTGAGATGAAGGTAGTTTTAAAAGACATGAATCACATGATCACTCTAGCTATTATGTAATTTCGGAAAGTGAAAAGGAAAAAAGTTGCTACAACCACTTGTTAATTGTTGAAATCTGATCACATGATGTAGCCTTGTCAATTGCCTAGTTTCTGCTGCCATTAGTTCTATATCCTGCTCTATTCAAATCACAAAGACCTGTTCATTTTGGCCATTTTTGATAATAAGTTTGCCACATAATTTCGAAGGATTTTGAACAGATGGTGGAATTTGATTGAGTACTTTTTTTTGTTGTATTTAAGTGTTGAGAAGGGGAAGGCAGAACCTGTTGCTGCTGATTCCTTGATAAAAGAGTTACTGGATACAAATAAATGCTATCTTTTAGACTGTGGGTCAGAAATTTATGTGTGGATGGGGAGAAGTACATCTCTTGATGAAAGAAAAGCTGCGAGTGGAGCTGCAGAAGTATATCATTTCATTTACTTACATACATACATATATACATATATACATATATTGTTACTTACAGTTGTTGATCTCAATTGATAGGAATTCTTGCGTAGTCAAGATAGACTAAAAGTTCATATCATCCGTGTGATTGAGAATTTTGAAACGGTGACTTTCCGGTCAAAATTTGATACCTGGCCTCAATCAACCGAGGTGGCAGTCTCTGAGGATGGTAGAGGCAAAGTGGCTGGTTAGTGGTGTTTCCTAAAAACTTATATTCAGTGCATATTTTTACCATGCTTGACTTTACTTAGCATGTAACCTTTTGTTAGTGATAATCATTGTCCCTCATTGGTTCGTATTTTAGCACTCTTAAAGCGCCAAGGGGTTAATGTGAGGGGCCTACTTAAAGCTGCTCCTGCAAAGGAGGAACCTCAACCATATATTGATTGCACTGGAAATTTGCAGGTAGTTGGAAAAAGAAAATACAGTTATCATGCTGTCATAAAATATAGTAATATATGACTTCATTCCTGTTCGAACCTTAGAAAAGAAGAAGAATATACATAATCAGATGTGGTTGCTTTGACCCAATTACTTACGAATGGGTCGATTTGGGTTACCTAATCCATTCATCTTGCCACTTCTCGACATAATGAACCTTTAGTTATTGTTATCACAGTTTAGTAATCATGTAACTGGCACTGTGTACAGGTTTGGCGTGTAAATGGCGAAGAAAAGATTCTTCTTCCAGTTCCCGATCAGTCAAAATTTTACAGTGGAGAATGTTATATCTTCCAGTATACATATCCCGGTGAAGATCAAGATGAATGCCTTGTAGGGACATGGTTTGGAAAGGAAAGCGTTGAGGTATTATTCATGCCATCATATTATCAGATTTTTGAATAATAATAATATTAGATTAGGAGCCTAATTAAGTCCTTGTTGGAGGCAAACAGAAAAAGGAAATAGCTAAAGTCGACCTAATAATTTCTCACATTGTACAGGAAGAACGAGTTTCAGCTACCTCACAGGCATATAAGATGGTTGAGTCACTTAAGTATATGGCTGCTCAGGTTGATTGTTCTTTTCGTCATTTTGGTACCTAATTTTTGTTATTAATCTCACTTCGTATTTTTAGTTTTGTACTGATAGTTTCATTCCATGTTTTTATAGCTACAAGTTTATGATGGAAATGAACCTATCCTTTTCTTTGCAATTTTTCAGAGCTTTCTGGTTCTTAAGGTGTGCTTAACTAAACTCTATATTAAAGAACTTACATTAGAGTTTTAATTTTGTCAATTCTTCACATGTATCAACATGAATCATTGTTAATTGAAATTCTCAGGGTGGTCTAAGTGATGGGTACAAAAATTTTATATCAGGGAAAGAACTTCCTGATGTAACTTATAAAGAAGACGGTGTCGCACTATTTCGAGTTCAGGGCTCCGGACCAGAAAACATGCAAGCAATCCAAGTTGAACCTGTAAGTTCTTTCAGTTCTGATTCAGTTTATATCTTGTTATGTTCTAAGAAGTTTCTTTTATATTGCCTGCAAAAATTTTACATAGTTTCTAATTATCTCAGGTAGCTTCATCATTAAACTCCTCGTACTGTTACATACTACACAGTGGTTCTTCTGTCTTTACATGGATTGGTAATCTTACAACTCCGGAGGTCCAAGAACTTGTCGAGAGGCAACTGGATGTTATTAAGGTTAAAAATTTTTGCCCAATAGGCATTTATTAAATACATACTTGAGATATGGAGTGTGTACTTCAATTTTTTGCTCGTGTTATTCTATTATTTACTTGTTATTCATGATACTTGCAGCCAAATATGCAGACGAAGTTACAGAAAGAGGGTTCGGAATCTGAAATGTTTTGGGAAATTTTAGGTGGAAAATCTGAATACCCGAGTCAGAAGATTGCAAGAGATGCCGAAAGTGACCCCCATTTGTTCTCATGTACATTCTTAAAAGGTTGAAGCAACTACCTTCTAAATCCTTAAATCTATTACGTTGAATTCCTTTTAAAACTTGCAACAAATATACTGATTAATTTCTTCTTTCATTGCCTGCTGCCGTCACTTGTGCTGGTTCAGGAGATTTGAAGGTGTGTGTTACCTAATTTGCTTCCATTCATTTATCTTCTTTCTCCTTTTGATAACATTTATGGGGTTTTGATGAAGGTCACCGAGATCTACAACTTCAACCAAGATGATTTGATGACTGAGGATATATTTATTCTTGATTGTCACTCGAGCATTTTTGTTTGGGTAGGGCAGCAGGTTGATCAGAAACTGAAAACGCAAGCATTGGTTGTCGGGGAGGTATGCTATTTCATTTTTAAGTTACAATTTACTGGAGTTGCATATTGGCTTTGTAATAATCTACTTGGAAATTTAACAGAAATTCCTGAAACATGATTTTCTTCTTGAGAAATTATCTTATGAAACACCACTATATATCATATCGGAAGGAAGTGAACCACAATTCTTTACACGTTTCTTTACATGGGATTCAAGCAAATTTGCAGTAAGTGATCACCATTACAACTAAAAGTGTTCCAGCTAAATATATGTTTTTAATGAGTTCATTCTGTTAATATTGCTGTAGATGCATGGGAATTCGTTCCAAAGGAAGCTATCAATTATAAAAAATGGAGGTCGCCCAACTTTGAATAATGTAAGTTGCATCTTCTGCAATTGTTTGTTACTAGCATGCAGATTTGTTTGTCAGTTCTGTTAGATGGCTGGAATGGAAAATTTATTTTTTAGGTGAATCAAAACAGTTACGGGTTGGATCAGCTTAAGATGACCTGTTGGAACTCATGCTTCTTTTCTTCATTTTCTATTTCCATTTTTGGCAAATAATATACATTAAATATACATATTATATCAGCAATTTAGAACAAAATATTAATGTAGTCTCACGTTTTCAATTACATACGCGAGTGTAATTATTCATTAATCACATTGTTTTACTCTCAAAATCATCTCACATCATTTTTGTTCAATTTTGATTAAGTTACGTAACATAAATGATTGACCTGGTCCCTTTATATCCAACAAAATGTTCATGCTTTTTGTATCGCATTCTTTTATGTCTAGCAAAAGTCCATGCTCACAAGTTTTCTGATATGGCCTTTTGTAATTTTAGAAACCAAAAAGGCGAGCACCAGTATCACATGAAAGAAGGTCTGTAACTAATGAAAAACCACAACGTTCAAGAAGTGTGTCTTTTAGCCCCGACCGTGTTCGTGTAAGAGGCAGATCTCCAGCCTTCAATGCTCTTGCTTCCACATTCGAGAATGCCAATGCAAGGAACCTGTCAACTCCCCCTCCCCAAGTGAGGAAACCATATCCCAAGTCAGGGCCCACTGATTCTTCTAGTGTTGCTGCTAAGTCGGCAGCTATAGCATCACTAACCGCCACTTTTGAACAACCTCCACGAGAACCTCTGATGCCCCGTTCTGTGAAAAGTAAGTATTCCTGGCTTCTTGCATTATACGGAGTATATACTAAGGAGGTGTTTGGGTATCTGTTTTAAAAGTGCTTATTTAATAGTATTAAATAATCAGAATCAGATACTCAAATGTAATATCATATGGGCCAGATGTTTGAGTATCGAAGTGTTTTGTATTTACAACTAATAAGTTTTGATAAAATGATCAAATTAAACATCATTGTCATTTGGGAGTCGAAGCCTCTTCAGTTTGTATGCTTTTTCGCCCCTTAATGCTATTGCAGTGCATTTTCATCTCATATTAAGTTACAAGAAAGGATAAAATAGGTAGTCTTATTAAGTTAAAAGAAAGGATAAACTAAAAAAAATGATAAAATAGTTGGTGTTATAAAGTTGAAAGAAGGTTAAAATAGGCAGTCTTGGTTTATTCTTAGGTAAAGTGCTCTGTAAACAGGTATGCATTGATAATGAGAAGTAGCTTCTGTTTATACGCTTATTAAAAATCCCAACTACAATCTGATAAATATCCAAGAAACAACAAATAAATAAGTAGAAGACATGTAGGTAGTTATCTCACTCTTTATTTCTGAAACTTATTATTATCTTGCCATGTATAAAGCTCGGCCTAAGTCTCCACCAAAGACTGATTCCAACTCTAAGGAAAAGTTGATGAGCAGTAAAATGGAAGCCCTCACAATACAAGAAGATGTTAAAGAAAGTGAAGTTGAAGATGAGGAAGGGCTGACATTGTACCCATATGAACGTCTTACAACAGTATCCACTGACCCTGCTGCTGATATAGATGTTACCAAGAGAGAGGTATTGTTTATTGTTTTTTTTTTTTTGATAAATTTAACCGTTATGTGACTGAAAACTTTCTCTATGCAGACATACCTGTCCTCAGCTGAGTTCAGAGAAAAGTTTGGAATGACCAAAGAAGCCTTCTACAAGCTGCCAAAATGGAAGCAAAATAAATTAAAGATGGCACTTCAGCTGTTTTGAGTTCTATGCAGCCTGTCACAAATTTGTATGTCTTTTTGCTCTTTAACCCCTTCTCCCTTTTTCAGAGATGATCAGTAAACGAATAAAGTGCCTTGAATTAACAGCAAGAAATATGGGTTTGCTTGGGTAGGTTGGGTAACCGGTTAAAACACCTGTTAGACATAATTTTTAAAAAGCTTGTTTGATTCAAGAAATGGTCTACTTTATGAATGAATTAATCTAGGAAATATGCATTCATTGTAAATGTAAACACACTTTCGGCAACTTCTAACCTGTTTGACCATTTGTCTAGTTTCTTCTTTTAGCTATCCTTTTTGTAATCTGTATCAGCCATTAAGTATAATACGCAATATGAATCAGACCCATTTATAAGATATGCATAAGGCAACTTTCGACCTGTTTGACCATATTTATAGTTTCTTCTTTAGCTGTCAATTTTTTATACCCGTCTGGCCGTCTGACCCGTTACATTATAATATGCAATGAGTCAACCCATTTATAAGTAAATTAGGGAAAGTGCCACCTCCACTTAAACTCATCATCCAAGGGGTTACAGAGACCTAAGTTAACCCAACTTTTATGAGTACAGTAATGCTTTACTAAAAACCTATGATTTATTCTATGTTCTAATTCTAGATTTTTATAATATATTATGCAGTGGGCGGCACAGTTTTTCGTGTTTTAGTGTGATAGTGAGAGCATCGGTGCATTTTTAGCTGCTTCTGCTCTCAAGAAGCTGGTTTACGGTTGATATGAGAGTTGGATTGCAATTTTCAGTTAACTCTACTTTCTTCTGATCTGAAATGTAGCTTTGTTTATCATTTCTTTCTTTTTTTTCCCCTTCCTGTGGCAGTTGCATGGTCATTATTTATGGTCACAGGTTTGTTGTGAGTTTGCATTTTTGGTTGTTTTTTCTTTTAATCTATTATTCCATTATTGATTATTGATTTCAACTGAGCTATAGGGGTTTGCGGATGCAGACACTTTTTAGATTGTATTGTACTCCGACGGATGGAGGTATGTACAGGACAACAAATGAGTGTAAAAACCTGTAATGTTAATAGTAAATTGTGTGTTTTGTACTGTATATTGAGATTTTGACAGGTTATAATTTGTAATTTACATGATGGTAATTGTTTTGGGCAGTCTATATGTATCATTTATTTTTGTACTGAGAAACTTTTAATCTTAAAGCGTTATATTTATAAGAAAACTTTATATTCTATTATATGGAACTGTTAATTATTTGATACTGTATATTTACTAAACTTTAGTCATATGTGTCCATATAAAAAGTTCGAGAAGTACTCTCGTAATGTGATGACAATGCCATGATAGTGGTGACTGGAATGAATTGTAAATTTATTTATGAAAGTTCTTGTCCCATTATTATTTTTGGACTTACATTGGAGTGAATAAACTAGTAGAGTCCCAGCAATTAATTGTATACTTGTTAAATGTTATCTATTGTTATATCACAACCGTCACATATCTACCATGTCATTTTTTAGCGGCTTATGCCCTATAATGATATACCTCATACGAAGCTCCACCTTCGTACAATCGTGCCAAAGCGGATAGGAAGATCCCTTTGCTCCACCTTCGTACATTCGTACCGAAGCGGATAGGAAGATCCCTTTGTAACAATAAATTACTTATTCAAACTAACGTTCGCTCTTCCAATCAATATTACGAAGCACCACCTTTGTAATCAGATTAACTTCGGAGTTCCTGGAATGACTCACTCAGCGGACAGCTCCATAGAGACCTACCATTAATGGTGATGGAATTTATCTTGACATGAATAAATTGTTTTATGTTTGGTGAAATTATAAAGTGCCCTAAGTATTTTAAGTCAATGTCTAGTGCAAGTCATAGTTGGAGTTAGTCTTATTTCTTGTTATAGTTTATTAATGTTTGTTGCTTTAAGTTTGCACTTTGGAATATTAGGATTGTTGGAGGTTATGTTGACCGGGTAATATGTCATAATGGAGTCCTTTTCGGGTTTAGTAGGTTGAGTCATATGTCAGTTATATAGAGGTCATGGGTAGGCTCTATGTATGACTATATATAGCCTAAAATTTTGTTGAATGAAAACTATAGTTTCCCTTTTGCATTGCAAAGTCTCAGTTCATTTATTTTCAGCAATTTTATGTCTCAGTATACATATATATTTGTGTGAAGTGTGAGTATATTTTTAGCCTGATTTCCAACATATTGGTATCAGAGCTTGGTTAGGTTCGTTTAGAAGGGTGTGTTTCATGTAAAACACATCAAGATTTGTCCGTGAAGACTGGCTGCAGCAGCAAAGACCGAAGAAAGAGACCGTTCTAGATAGAAGACCGTAAACAAGAAAGAAAGACCGTGGGGAGAGATCGAGAAAGCTGTAAATCAGCTACACATTCTGATTATCTTAAAAAAGACCGGAGAAAAACAAGTCCGAGAAAAGAAAGAGAGATGTCAAGCGATCGTAAAGAACTTGCTGTTTGTGATCAAGGTACTGTTTTACCATTTTAGTGTCCGAAGTTGACCGAGACCAACGACACTACGTGGTCTATCATGATCGAGACCGTGCTAAAAGCTTATGGCCATTGGGATGCCATAACCAAATATGAGGTTGATCAGAAGAAGAACTTTACCACGAAAGGTATAATCTATCAACCCTCCTGGAAGATGTTCTTTTGCATGTTTCCAAACACGAGAATGTGAAAGATGTGTGGGAACCAATTAAGGTTCGATACATTGGAGAAGAACGGGTGCAAAAGGCGAGGTTGCAAACCTTAAGGAACGAGTTGGAGAAGCTAAAGATGAAAGAAAATGAACCAATCAACGACTTTGCGGGTAAGATAAGTGCCATTGTCGCTAAGTTCAAAAGTCTTGGTTCGACTTTTGAAGAGGAGGTAATGGTGAGAAAGTTTCTCAATTCAGTCCCTAAGAAGTATTTGCCGATTGTTGCTCCTATGGAACAATATTCCGACCTTTCAAAAATGCCATTTGTAGAGGCTATTGGAAGGATTAAACATATAAAGAAAGGCTCCAAGGTGATGAAGAAGATCAAAGACAATTTTTGTTGGCAAGTGAACAAAGGTATGGTGAAAGTTGTGGACGTGGAATAGGTCGTGGAAGAAACAAAGAAAGAGGTGGACGAGGCCGAGGAAGAGGTCATGGTGACAAGAGTGGCATTCGTTGTTATGACAGTGGAGTGTTTGGATATTTTAGCTATGAATGCACCAAATGGAAAGGCAAGGACAAAAATGAAGCAAACTTGATTGAAGATGATAATGAGCCTTCACTTCTATGAAGTGGGTCAAGATAAAGAGGGTGAATGATGTAATTAATCTTGACATGAATAAATTGTTTTATGTTTGGTTAAATTAGAAAGTGTCATAAGTATTTTAAGTCAGTGTCTAGTGCAAGTCATAGTTGGAATCAGTAATTCTTATTTTGTTATGATTTATTAATGTTTGTCGCTGTTAGTATTGTTGGAGGTTATGTTTACCGAGTAATATGCCATAATGGAGTTATTTTCAACTTTAATAGTTATTTAGAGGTCATGGGTAAGCTCTATGTATATATATAGCCTTCACTTTTGTTGAATGAAAGTTGTAGTTTCCCTTTTGCGTTAAAAAGTCTTTCTTTATTTATTTTCAGCAATTTTATATATCAATATACAAATATATTTGTGAGGTGTGAGTATATTTTTGACCTGATTTCTACATGATATACTTAGATCTTTTTTCATATTTATCCAAATCTCTTCATAAGAAATAAGATATAAAATCCCAAATACCTTAGACACGATATATGGGATCCCTTCAAAATCTTTCCTAAACTTAGAAGATATCTTCCAAGATATAATCATCTATATAAAGGGAAGTACCCATGCGGTAACATCCAAGTCCTTCACTTGGCAAAAAACCCTCTCATTCCAGGCATAAAGCGGCTTGCTTTGCCCTCTTATCGTAGGGGAATCACTTACAAATCACTTTTAAAACCGCTATCCCCTTGGGCTATAACCTAGTGTGATTATTTTGTCAATCAACCTACCAAGTCAAAACCCAGAACTTTGTTCGTAGTGACTTAAGGAAGAAACACCACCACATAGCTGTTCCAATCGAGTTGTACGGAACCAAGCCCAGTTACACCAATTAAAAAAAGCACACAGACGCCAAACGAAAGTTCGAACCTCCTACTTGTGATAAAACTTGGATAGTGTGGTTTCTTAGTGATGTCATTAACTGGTCAAGTCTTCAACATTATTCATACCTTCACACTCTTAGACATGCAAACTTGGTTTAACAGTTTTAGTGAATGACAGTAGATAATGACGAACAATGAAATCTGAATCCTTCTTACGAAGATCACTAGCATTTAGCTTAGATGTCACCAATAATGTTCTTTAATAAGTCTAATAGACTACATTTTAATACACATCACATATTTATCTTCAGAAAATATTTATTTTTCCCGAGTTTAAAAGCAAAAATAAAACATTAAAAGCAAAATACACAATTTACTATTAAATGTGTCAACATCCAACAAATATACAGAACAAAATACATCATTTACAATTAACTTGACAGGTTTTTACAGTGTGTTGTCCTGTTCAGACTTCCATATGACAGTTTACAATACAATCTGTAAACCCCCAAGGCTGTGACCATCTAAAATATGACCATGCAACTGCCCGATAGAAAATTAAAGGATTAACAAAGCTACATATCAAATTAGACTTGACTAACAGTTGCAATCACGCACCAACACTCATACAGCTAAAAATGCAAGGATGCTCTCACCATATGTCCATGACAATAAGACACGCAAAACTGGGCCTTCGACTTGCTAATATATCAACTGGAAAGATAAAGTTACCTTTCAAAAATAGAACAAAAATCAACTAAATAGAATTAGGGTAAGCCATGGTATTCGAAAAAAAACTTAAGTTGATTAATCAACAAAGAAAGGGACCAAGCGGAATTTGATCTAATAAGCATACCTCTGTAGTAGAGGTTGAGAAATGGGCAATTTGACAGATTGGGTAATAGGTCAAATGAGTTTGGCTCAAAATGAATAACATTTTAAGAGTCAGGTTGACCTGAAACGCTTTTCTCCATTATTCAGTATATTTATAAATAACTCACATGACATGTATGATTAGTTTGGGTTGGTGTTGACCATCTAGATGGAATGTTCTTTGTCATTATGTCCTCTCCAGCTCAGAGTCAGCAATCTAAACTCTACAAATGTGAGTATAGAACTGAAGGAAGTGTAGATGAGATCTTACCTCTTAGGGACACACACATTAACAGTGCTCGAATTGAGAGAGAATAAGCAAACCTGTATTGCCGAGGTAGAATTGAAATTATAACTTATTGAGAGAGAGCTGAAACTTTTGAGCTTGGACTAGAAACGAAGTTGTAAAAAAGTTAGGAGGGAGTTGCCTCATCCCTTTACACGAGCTTTATATGGGTTCTCAATGCTAAGTAAGATTAGGCGAGGTTGGTCATCCGACCGTCAATGTATAATCATCTGTGCCTCGATGTGAAAATATGTGGCCACTTGCATGCAAACATCATATCCTGCAGAAAGAGAGACAGATTTGACAGCGATGTGATAGGCATAAGATAATTCCCATATCATTAAGAAGTGAGAAAAAATCAAACCAAACTTGATCTGGCATACCATCATTGTACCTGGCTAAGGCTGGCACAGGTCACACAAAATCGGTTAAGACACAAAGCTGTTAAGGTCAAACACGAATACGAATTGTTAACTAATCGTGTCATTTTGTCCAAATACGAACACTACACGAAAAGTAACAGGTCTTTTAACATATTTTTTTTGTAGAAGCCTTGACCAATACTTAAAAAAAACTTTAACGATACAAAAACTCTTACAAATCTTAAGTAATACATAAGATAATAATTCTTAACATTACAAAAGTTCATAGAAATCTTAACTAGTACAAATCATATATCAAATTAGATTATCAAATTCTTAGTATTTTTTATACATGTATAACCTTAACAGGTCTTAACAGGTTCTAACAGGATCTGTTAAGAAACAAACAAGACCTGTTAAGACAGGAATCCTGTTAAGCTCAAACACAAAACCTCTTAAAACCAGGTCGTGTCGTGTTAACAGGTTTCGTGTCAAAATTGTCAGCTCCATACCCGGCTCAATGCCATCAATGTTAGTAGCATTGAACTCAGGTAACAAAAGCTGATTTTCAAGTAATAATGATAGTACCTTATATCATCAATGTGGCAAACTATTGGCATATCAAAGATAATTGTTTGACATTGCTTTCAGAGAAGCTACAAGTCCCAAGGGTAGCATGGAAGCTGTAAGGGCTAGAGTCTACAGAGGTTCCAAATTTGAATCTCGTAAGGTGCAACTCCTTAGGGCCATCTACCCCTACGTAATAATCCAGAATCGTGTCGGGCTACTTTTGTCTTGCTCCATGGGTCTTGGTCTGAAGAGTCCAGGTTTACCTGCCATGTCACTAACAGTGGCTCGTGCAGGGTTTCCCCGTACCACAAAAACAAAAGCTTAAGGTAGAGTAGTGAGAAAATATGGTGTAATCTTGCAAAAAAAAAAATTCTTGTTAGGTACTCACCGATACTGTCATTGTTTTTAAGCATATACAAGAATGAAAGAGGAGCTTTTCCCTATTCACGAGAATAATTCAGCACCGTGGGTTTTTATGAAGAATAAATGCTCAAATCTAGTTTTAAGTGATTGTTATCTTTTATTGCATCACACATATGTCTTTAGACGTTCGAACCTGGATCCATCTAGTTTTTCAATAAGACACAAGGCATTTATCTGGTAGCACGTATGTCACCACTTGTAACAGTTGTTATCCATCATCTAAACTAGAATCATGCCACAAACAACAGAGTAGATAGTTAGAAGTTGACAATGATAGAGTCCCAAGAGCCACCTTGAACAACCATGTCAATACATGATCCATGTATAGTAATGCAAGGGAGTGGAGGGGTCTTACCTCTAGAGTGAAACTAATATTTAGGGTTGAATGAGAAGAAAGTGTCATGTTAAGCCCATCCATTCGATACACCATCACCACCCATCTGATAGTCAACCATGACTCTGCGAAAACATGGTACATCAATTATCTCTAATGCGTTGTGGGAAAGTGATGTGCATAACACAAGAAAAATGTACAAATGTCATTAGAAATAGAAAGTAGGGATTAGGGAAATCACTTTAAATCTAAACCTAGAGGCATAGATATAAATGCTCCTATACATGCTTTTCATATATTTCAAATAGACTATAACTAGAATCTTTTGCTTCGTAAGACATGGTTGTACATGCTCCTAATGTGATGTGATCAGTTTTCATACTATTTATGTTTGACACACAAAGATATAGGTAACGTTTTTTATAATATGTGAACTTTAAGCCATCCTAGTTGTGTCAAAATACCACTAATTTGACATCCCCACACCATTTGTTATTAGCCCTTAGTTACTGCTAAGCCAAGAATGTGGCTGGTGATTCAATAGTTTTCTAAGAAGACTCATATCAAATTCACACCAGTGATTTCATTAAAGGGTGTTTTGTACTTGATATTATCACCAACTAGAAATATATAAGAATCTAGAGCTTTAAGTTCATCCTCTTAATAATGCAATTAACACTTCTCATCTCACACTGTAATGAGAGACACTAATTTAGTGTACTTTAAACTAATAACAAACTTGTTATTTAAAATACAACCCATATAACTACGATTACCAATCACAAATATCGAGTTTATTATTACTATTAATTGACTGATAATCCTAATTTTAGCAGCATTTGATATGAGATGAATGTCTCTATCCTTACGATTCAAAAAATACAATTTGCACAAAAAATGCTGGTTGGCAACTATAACCCATCATGCATGGAAACGAGGTCAGATCAGCACCCAATAATATATTTAATGAGTTTTTACAATAAGACAGACCTTGCTGCTACCCAACTCTTAAAGAGATAGACACTGACTCCTCTACATGGTGAATATAGATACAAGCTTTGTTTGGGTAATGTCCAAGACATAGCACCCATCAAGGGTAAACAAAAGTCAGTTGTTGGAATACTTTCATTTGGATTACATATCCATTTAACCTTTCATTACAATTTACAACAGAAAATTATAAGACAATTCCAACTTCAATCAATCTCTTGAATGTATCATTAGTCTCGCTATTCAAACCAGGTGATCTACTTAAATAAAGTGTATACTTCATCTAAAACAAAGTATGTTATCTATTAGACTAGAATGTATTGTACGCTCATCAAACTACCAATAATTTATACATACTCATTAGGTTGAAAAATGGTGACCTATTATTATAGAAGTACCTGACCACTGAAGGAAATTTTCTAATATAGTGTTCAACAATGGAAGTTTTCTGTAATATATTTATACCATTGGTTTTACATCTTGTATCTGTTATTCATATCCAACATTTAACACAAACTTATGCAGTTAATATCGAAATAAGGCTGTAAATATAGCATAGGTCAAGCAGAAAACCTACTTCTCATGTAGGACATACTTGATGTACAACATCAAAATGCATTGAGATTATCAAACAACAATATGAGCAATCATTTACCATCTCTTAATGTTTTTTTTCACGATTCAAGTTTACCATTTAGATTCAGCAGTTTCTAGCCAACAGTTCTTTTGACAATTCTGTACTCAGAAAAAGTTCAACCATTTTAATCAATGTAACTGAAACTTTACACAAAAATAGGACTCACAGAAGATCTGGCACAAGCCTTTCTTACGCCACAAACCTGCAATATTAGAGAGAGTGTCATTAGGATGGCTAGATAAGAAGTCTAAAATAACAGGATAATTTAACTTCTAAAATATGCATCATTCATTATTAAACCTAAATAGCAAAATTGCATTTGGTAAAATCAGCCAAATCTGAGATTGATCTTAACATTGAAATAGAATTATAGATAATGCGAGTATATTAACTTCACAAAAAAGTACTGAAGTCGCATTATGAACTCAAACACTTAGTTCAGATCACTCGTCCAAGCCGGGATAAACCCAACCTGCCTACACCTTTTTGGTTAGCCTTCTCTTTTGTTCCAAATTTGATATCAATTAGTGAATTAGATGGTGATTATATATATGTGTTGTCCACCCAAGTGATTCAATTTTTTCCCATAAGACCATCCAAGTCTTAAAACAAGTTAAAAGTTACCGAGCTACATATATAGTTTTAGTAATGTCAGGTACTCAGATCAGTCCAGGATGATGTTGGGTGACAAAAATGACCATAAAATTACTGAAAATCCTGAAATACTACTAACGAGGAGTCAATGCGTTATAGGTTATCACCATTGTCTTTTCAATATGTCTATTCATTTCACAAATCAGTTTGCCCATTGACCAAAACCGGTATAAATGATATCAGATACAAACTCTGGTGGTATCTAATGAGGTTTCAATACCTTTGGTGGCGTTAATGAAAAAAGTTGAATACTTAGGTGGCCATCACATATGTTATCTTTACTGTATGATGACAAAAAAAAGAGAGTTAAGTTAATGAGCAAATGTTTCTAACTATAAAGATCTAACATTCTAGGTTTTAACTACTAAAATACACTTCAGGCAAAGCCAATACTCTACGTTTGACTGGTTTAATTGCTAACTTCTGGTATTCTACAGATTTGAGTAATTTGACCTGTCATTAAAAAACCCTGGCCCCAATTGTGGTTTCAAATAAAAGTTTATAATTGCCACCTCCACATATAACCAATCCTGTCTTACTCAAATCACACACTTCTGTTAATCCCAACATCAATCCCCAAAAAAGGTGGACCATGCTAGACGATATAGAAAAAGAGTATATCACTAAAACTATCAATCACTAGAAGTGGTTGAAAGTTACTGAAACACACAATTAACTAATGCTAGCACCAAAGTATTATGTGGTAACAAAACTCAGTTGAATCAGCAAGCACACCTGAACATTGATCAGCATATGTTTCTCAACTACTGCAATAGCTTGAATTAACAGCTGAAAGTTCCTGCCTTGCTATCCATTCATCACCAGGCTTCAACGTAATGGGATTTTCCATTCTTGCTGCCCCGGCACAAAGCATGTGTTTGTATTCATCATTTCCAAAATCAGCCATAGCTTTTGCCTTCTTATCCCATGGATTCCACACCACTAGCATAAGTACCAAAAAAACACAATTTTGTTACATATGCTGTAATATAATAAAATTCGCATAGAAACTCTGAGCACATCCATTTAAACTAGAAAAATCCAGAATTAGTCGAGGATAACTCGATAAGGAAATTGTTTACAAGAACAAAGGACAATTTTGTGGGAAAGATTGCCTGCAAGTCTGAGAACAATTAATTACAGTTTTGACGAGCATTAGATGAGAATAATAGAGCAACACGTAATCCACCCTCTAGATGTAAATACCTTAACGAAAGAAATGAAATAAAAACAAACTGAAGAAAGCTATAATGCTTATGGACTAGATGGTCATGCTCAGGAATATTCCACATAAAAAATATTCTTTCATTTGTCTTGTCATGAAGTTCCTATTAACACTAAAGTGTGTCAAAGGTAAATACTTTTCAAAAAACCCTGAACCTACACAAATAGAACAATCATATAGCGATAAGATCTTCAGCGGAAATGCACGATCTCACCAGCATCAGGTAGTTGGGCATCTTTCCGAATGACATATGTTCGACTCTTTTTATGATCCACTATTGCAAGCTTTGTTGGTGTACTGAGATATACCTTGTCAACCTAAGAAAACAATTGATCCTACATAAGAGGAACAACGGCAACACAATAAACATGAGAAAAGAGGTAACTGAATTGCCTCTGATTCAAAGGTTAGTGCCTCCCCATTCTCTGTATATCTTTCCCCGTTCTTCAAGTTGTCAAGGTAATTCAGTGTCTCCAATCCTTCAACCCGAATGTCACTGGAGGGATAAATAGTAAGATATTTCCTTTAATAATAGATAACCATTGATCCCACCAGTAGTTGACAACCATTGATCCAGAATAGAAAAAGAATGGAAGTGTGAACAATTTTAACCAACAGCGACGCAGGACCAAATAATTGTCTCATAATATCACTGCAGACATGAAATTCTATAACTCCAAGTTCCCATCGTCAATCGGCATGAACATTATCAGCCAGGACTTAAAACACATGTTCATACTTCCATATAATATTATAATAACTCTCCAAGAATATAGCTTTATTCTCTAAACCGATGAATGTTTTGAATTTTTCGTATTACAAGCCTGGTCTGAAACCTAAAGCTGCTACAGGAATTAGGAAGTGGAACAAGTTTTCTAGCGGTATCTACACAAAAGTAAGGTATTGCTGAAAGTACAGTTCAAAGTATGATATAAAGAAAGAGATCTAATTCTTTGGCCTGGGAGAGAGAACGCATAGCAATTACCATGTGCTACAGGAAAACTTAATATTTGTACTGATGGTACTTTTGATTCCTCGTGTCAAGAGATCGCACACTGAGAAATTTATCTTTAGAGCAACTTAAACAGACTAAAAATTTAAAAGACGTTGCTAGTTTTTCAATATTAATATCCTATATAACCGACTAAGGATTTATACTTTCCACAGAGCTTAAAACCTTTATATTGTTAAGTTGTGTAATTAGATTAGCCATAATACAAAAGCACAGCTCCTAAATAAATATAACTAATTACAATGGGAGATTAATACACATGATAGAATGGAAAAATGGCAGCAGGATGGCAGTTTGAAGTGCTCATTCTGTCAAGAAGTTGCTGATAGTCATGCTCATCTTTTTTTTCAATGTCAGTTTGCTATGAAAATATGGGAATGTACCAATCTGGAGGATTGTATTCAGGAGATTGTTGATAAGATCATAAGAGAGTGCAGAAAAGCATTAGTGTGATAGTAAATAAACTAGTACTGGCTGCTTCTGTGTACTATATTTGGCAGGAAAGGAATTCAAGGCTTTTCAGAAAGGAACAAAGGAGAGAGGAGGAAGTATGTAGCATAATTAAAGATGTTGTTAGGTTCAAGCTGCTTGCTTTGAAAGTATAGAATTCTAAAATGTGATAAAAGTGGCTACAAATTGGAAGCTTGTTTGGAGGTCAAATGCTTTGTTTGCCAGTTAAAATTGAAGACTGGAAGTATGTTTCTGTATCTAGAATGTGGTGATTCTGAACTAGTGTGTGCGAAAGGGAATAGAGAGTGGTGCAAGATGACAATTCTTGGTCCTTTTCTAACACTAGTATGTTGGTTTCTGGTATTTTTCTGATTTGGTTTTGTATCTGGGTATATTTGTGAGGAGTAAGTAGAATTGGATTGTATTAGATTTTGAAGGTAGAATAGTCCAGGGTCAAGTCCAGTGTACTTGTATTTGCTTGTAAATAATTTTGTTGATAATACAAATTCACCTTTAAAGTTAAAAAAAAAACTAATTACAATTATATTGAACTATATAAAGGAAACTAAGGCTGCAAACACACTGAGCTTTTATCTAGTAACTCGATCTTGAGCTACTCAAGTTCATTCCCTTGAGTTTTTATCTAGTTCAGGAACAAGTCCAAGCTTAAAAATGAAGCTCGGAATAGATACCAAGTCAAGCTTGAGCTGATAAGGGTTGACTCAAGCCAAACGTAATATGTTTTTATATATATAGGGCGAGTTATTTTAAGAACATATATATGTGTGTGTGTGTGTATGTGTGTGTGTGTGTATGCGTGATTTGGAATTATTTAAATGATTACATGAATGGATATTATTATTGTTAGACTTCTATGTAAATTTTGACTTATGGTTAAAACATTAGTTTTAACTTTCATAAATGTTTTAATTATTAGAAATTCTGAATTACCACTAACGAGGAGTCAATGTAGCATCACACTCATAACAGATGAATCATTGGAATGTAACCTTACAGGTTTGGTCTGAAGCTTAAAACTGATCATAGCCATAGGAAGTTAAATAACTTTACACCAATATTTGGATATGCTTTACAAAATCCAGCTTATAAAGATGTTTCCTAGAGATTATTTTACAAGAATAAGGTGTTGATGAAATGATGAAAAGTATGTAAGAACAAAAACTAAACACATGTAGGAAGCACAGTTTGACTTTGAATTACTAAACATTACAAAGAGGTTTTTTAGTGAAAGATAATGTGGTTTATCAATGGGCATGCAGCCAAGGTAGCGGCAGTAAACTGGTGATAAGTTCCCATGAATCATTGACAATTCATCACAATAGATAATCCGGACTCAATTTGCCACGATAATAGCATGAGCTTATTTATGAAATTTAAATGTTGGAAGACATTTCGTATGTACAGATTCTGTCCAGACAATAGTTTAGCACAAGACTCTTATCATCTTATGAAGAAATTTCAAAATTTTATCTTGCTGGTAAAAAATTCCTAGCACAAATGAATCATTAACGATAACATTGATACTTTTAACCAAATACACCAAGTCTGTCATAGATATCAAGTAAAATATGAAAGACCAACTTACCTGATATCTGAAACAGAAAAATAGGCTGGATATCCACATGTGAACTTGAATGGCCTTCCATCAGAGTTTGTATTTTTGATCCGAGATGTCAACACTAATTCTCCTCCACGCCTTAGGGCAACCCTCAGTCGATACTCAAACCTACAAATTACATCAGAGGTTGGAATCTAAGCAGCAAGAATACATACAAATTGGCTAAGTGAATAGACAATCCATGAGAAAGTAAAAGCTTGAAAAACATAACATAAAAACATCTAACAACCTGTGACGGCGTAAGCGCAAATATTCCTGTTCAGTGGGCTTCAGTACCAAATCAACAAACACACCAGTGGCAACATCAGCTGGAGAAGAGGCATTAGTGTCCATATCCCATGTACTGTTTGCAGCAGATACATGTGCTCCAGGAGTATCTTTATCCGGGGACTGCATCAAAGAAGGTATCCATGACTGTAACAAAATTCAATTAACAGTGAAGGAAACAGCAAAGAGATAGAGACACATACAAGAGAAAAGCGTATTGAAATACCCCCATGTATTTCCTTTGGAGGATCAAAGATTGCCTGCAAAAACACAAACATTTCAGGATTATTGATGAAGTTAGCAAGATAGAAAAGAGTCATTCGCATTGTATATTAAAACAAACAGAGGAATATAATGCTCCCAATTTCAAAAAACATAATACTGCATATTAATGGAAGGAAACTATTGGATGTCTAAGCAGAAGCATAACAACAGAAGCATATAATGTCATTCACATTGTATATTAAAACCAACAGAGGAATATAACCCTCCCAATTTCAAAAAACATAATACTGCAAATTAATGAAGGAAACTATTGGATGTCTAAGCAGAAGCATAACAACAGAGGCATACAATGTCATTCACATTGTATATTAAAACCAACAGAGAAACATACCCCTCCCAATTTCAAATAATACTGCATATGAAGGAAACTATTAGATGTCTAAGCAGAAGCATAACAAGGATAAACAGAAATTATTTCTGTGTCACCAAGATGCACAAGATTTTAGAGGCTGTTTAACCTTCCACCATTCCACATAATCATAGAGAGGATAAGTTTACCAGAACACAGCCAGGAAAGGCACTATATGTCTATATCTATATCCTATGCATTCTTAGGCTCTCTAGTATTAAAGTCCTACATGCAAAGCTGCTAACAAGTAGTTTCCCATAACACACATAATTGCTATCAACCACTGAGACTTGGATATTCTTTGCACATTACAAATCTATGAAACCAAAATGTAAAGCTTTGTACTACAAATTCTTTCTACAAATGCTAAGTGCCAAAAAAAAACCTAATATAGATACTGATAGGCGTATCAAATTGAAGCATTCATCATAACTGGAATTTATGAATAGGCGGTACCTTGCTACTGACAAACAGAATCTCTTTTCCTTCCTCATTTTTCAAAGATGTCACGTGAGCTCCATACAGATATACCTGCAAATACAGAAGGTTAAAGGCCATAAAAGATGCATAAGCACATTACTGGAAAGCTTTAACCCAACTAATTTACACAACCATAATTTCAATCCTTTACATGCCTTTATATTACCGGAAGAATGAAACAAAACAGATAGTCATATCGAAGTCACCGCACATGTATAATGTAGTATTTAATTCTTAACTCTTATAACCTATCATCAATTATACATTTATACCTTACATATTTAATAAATCCATCTATTAATCTGTGAATAATGTCAATATAATCAGGGCTTCTATGATTTAAATGTAAAATGGTCACTCGACTGCTACCTCTGTACAACACTTTTTAGATCACCAATTCACGTTAGCATAAATATCTGACATTCAATTATTATGAAAAAAAGTGGATATAATATTCTATTTATCCGTTCTGTTTAAGGATTCAAGAGACATCAGAACAGTCCATTGTATTTTCCAAACAAACCATCTATAACACTGCTGAAAGTTGAATCAAATATATTCCTCCATGTATACATACAAAAACACTACAAATTTGACTAATGTACTTATCAATAAACATATAACAGTCTATTATTAGATGTCAAAAAAGCCTAAAAGAAGTACTAGTTACTAAATGCCGGAAAGATGTTCTAATTCTTCAGCAGCCAATTAAAATTAAAACAAATCATACATATTGAATTAAATAAGTGGTTAACTGGTTATACATCTTCAATTCAACTAGCAACTCCGATAATGGCAAACAAATACGATTATTACATTAAGGTTACAGTATCATCTTACATGCATACCGCAGCACGAAACACTACCTTCTAAAATTACAGTTCGAGGAACAGATTTCAGATCAAACTTATATTTCACAAAAATCCTCCGATGAATTCAAACAATGTTTCAACACATTCCGATTGCAGATAGCGGCAAATCTAACTTATAACATAGTTTACGGTTCCGTAATCTAGATCAAGCAAACTATGATTATATCGAATCAATTAGCAATCTGCTGAATTAGATTCCACCAACAAGTACACTATAATACAGTAAATGTTCATAAATCCATCCGATACAGTCATACAGAAATAAATGTCTATAAATTCATGAGCCGCTACAAACCTAACCTAAATAAAAAAAAAAAAGAACAGTTTAGTGATCTAGATTAGTGGCAATGTGAATAAATCGAATCAATTAGACCTAAATTTCACCAATAATTGAAGTATATATCTGTATGACTGTATCTATATATATACTTTACATATATTGAGATATTGATATATACCTCCGCAGAGCTGCCGTCAGTTTGACGGATATGTGTGTATATATATATATATATATAGAGAGAGAGAGAGATTAGTGACAGTATGAATATATCGAATCAATTAGACCTAAATTTCACCAATAATTGAAGTATATATGTGTATCTATCTATCTATCTATCTAAGTATATATATATATAGATTATAGTGAAGGTATCTACCTCTGCAGAGCTGCCGTCAGTTTGACGGAGAATGAGTTTAGGAAGGTCATTGATGCCTGTAGTGACTTCAAGAGGTTGGTAGCTGGAAGTTGACATCGCTATCTCTAATCTGTATCTATCTATCTATATCACTCACCTATTACTACTCTGTAATGTAATCTACCTCCGGAACTCTGGATATGCTTACACAATATTGTGTGTATAACTCACACACTCACATTGAATAAGTGTGTTTGTGTGGAGAGAGAGAGTGAAAGATTGAGTGAAATGCGTAGGGCGTGAGTTTTCCCCCAAATATAAAAAGATGGTTTTCTCCCGCCTATTCGCCCAAGGCATCTCCAATCTAAATGAGGGCACTTTGAGCATTTAAAAAAACGGAGTAATTCGTTTTTAAAATGTAAACGAAGCCTAGCTCTTCCATTGGTCTTTGGGTTCCACTTTTAGAAATGACAAGTTTGTGGGTTTTTTCCATGAATCATCTGTAATGGCTTATGGTTTATATCTCGTAATCTAAAGTACGTGCAGGGCTTCAACATTATTTGATGAGGTATTCTCCGATGTTGGATACCGACTAATTATTAAAAAAAGTTCGCTTTTAAAAATGAGAAAATTTTTATTATTTATTCCTAAATCTCTTCCCCACCTCTTGCTTACATGTCATCTTTTCTTACTCCAAGAATTACCTCAAAACTTTTTATTCTATTTTATTTTAACCAAAAACTAAAATAATAACTATTGTTTAAATAAAATTTAAATATTACCATTAAAATAATTCTATTGTTTAAATAAATATAATAATACGAAATTTTGGGTATAGGGGTTAATTGGAAAGTTTGGATAATATACAAGGTCAAAACATAAAAAAATAAAAAAATAAAAAAATTCTTCTTTCTTGACTTCCCTACACACAATATATAAACGATATATCGGCCGAGATAACCGAGATTTACAACCATATATGTATATATATACATATAGGAGAGAGATCAAATAAGAAGGTGTCTTAGGGAGAGAAGGGAGAAAAGGTCTTATGAACCAATCAGAACGTGACATGTGGATTTAAAAAAAAAACGCGGTGACATTTTTGTAAATAAATCAAACTTTTGTCAGTCTGGTTCTGGATCAACCTGAGTCTTGGTCAGCTTGGGTTATAATCAAATTGGTTTGTCAGCTTGGTTGGGTAAGCTTGGTCGGCTTGGTTGGTTAGTTTGGGTTCTGGGTCAGCTTGGGTTCGGATCAGCTTGGTTAGTCAGCTTGATTGGGTCAAATTGGTCAGCCTGGGTTATAGGTCAACTTGGTCAGCTTGGAATCTGGGTCAGGTTGGGATCTACATTTGTGTAGATTATGTGCAGTTTTGTGTCAAGCTGACCCAACCTGACCCAGACCCCAAGCTGACCCAACCCAACCCCAAGCTGATCCAAAACCCATTATTTACATTTGTGTAGATTAATCTACATTTGTGTAGATTGTGTCAAACTGACCTAACCCAATCTGACCCAACCTGAACCAGACCCCAAGCTGACCCAACCCAACCCCAAGCTGACCCAAGCTGACCCAAAACCCATAATCTACATTTGTGTATATTGTGTCAACCTGACCCAACCCAAGCTAACTAAGCTGACCCAACTTGACCCAGACCCCAAGCTGACCCAAGCTGACCCCAAGATGACCCAACCTGACCCCAAGCTGACCCAACCCCAAGCTAACCCAACCTGACCACAAGCTGACCCAATCAGACCCTGACCCCAATTTGACCAAACCGATCATGCTGACCAACCAAGCTAATCAGAACCCAAGCTGACCCAAACCTAACGCAAGCTGACCCAACCCAGAACCTAAGTTGACCCAAAACCCATAATCTACATTTGTGTAGATTATGTGTAAATTGTGTCAAGCTGACCCAACCTGAACAAACCCCAATCTGACCCAATCTGACCCAGACCCAAGCTGACCAAATTGATTATGCTGACCAACCAAGCTGACCCAGACCCAAGCTGACCAACCAAGCTGATCAGAACCCAAGCTGACCCAGACCTAAGCTGATCGGAACCCAGGCTGATCACTTCAGAAAAGTTTGATTTATTTACCAAAATGCCACCGCGCATTTTTTTCATTTTGACACATGTCGCGTTCTGATTGGTTCATAGGACCTTCTCTCCCTTCTCTCCTTAAAACACTTTTTTCCAAGATCTCTACCCTATACATATATATATGTGTGTATATATATATGTATAATACACACACACACATATGGGGGTAGGATAAATTGAGTCCAGGTCTTAATTTAAGTCCAAAGGGTCCATGTAACTTACACATATGTAAGTTATGCGTAAGTCGTGGTGGCGGTGGTCGTCGTCGCCGGAAGATCATGGTGATGGTCGGAAATCATGGTCGTGGTCAGAGATGATGGTGGTTGTATAACTTACACATGTGTAAGTCGTGGTGGTGGTGGTCGCCGTAACCGGAGGATCATGGTGGTGGGAGGAGATGGTTGGGATTTGAGGGGAGGGAAGAAAATTAATGGACCCTTTGAACTCAAATTAAGACCTAGACTCAATTTATCTTTTTATAATATGTATGTATGTATATATATATATATTCATAAAGAGTATAGCAGATTATTTTATATAAAAAAACGAAAATACGTAGCTTTCTCTCTCCCTGGCCCCACTCTCCTTCGTCCATCTTGTTCTTATTTAGGAATGGATTGCTTTTCGACGAGAAGGAAACGGGTGGTAGCACTAATGCCTCAAGGACGAGGCTAAAGACGACCTCGTCGATAACTTACTATGAGCGGCCTTAGAAGGGTTTATGTAAACATTTTCCATACTTTATCCAACCTTCTCATATACCATCAAAGAAAAGGTACTATTGTTGTTTTTCTTATATATATGAATTGAGATATGTTACTTGTACTATGCTTCGGGAGACATTTATGTATATGATAGCATATAAAATTAAAATAATCTTTCAGACATTTATTGTGTGTGATAATATGGAAAATTTATAACATGTTTTGAGAATCATTTTATACATCATTTAAATGTCATGAAGATTACAAAAATGCTAGTGATATGTCATCGAATTGTAGCTGTCATACAACATAAAATTGGAAGAAAACGGTTAAAAAACCCAAAAATTACAATATAATACGTAATATTTAAAGCCCCAAAACAGTATATTCGAGTTTATATATTCTTTAAAAACATGTATACAAAAAAGGTAAATAACATGAACTACATATATGTAAAACTCAAACTTTATAGATATGTAAGTTTATTGATAGAGGATGGTTATCATTATAAAAGAAATAATCAAAAAAATAAAATGAATACATAACCAAAAGATAACAGATAAAAAAAAAGGCACAAGTAAAGAAAAGCAAAAATAAATTAAAAAACTAAAAAAACAAATAAATAAATGTTGGCACGAAAATCATTTCACGCAACACTTTGTTGCAAGTCGGGCATATTATAAGTATACTTTATCAAGTTATAAGTAATGTTTGATGATAGTTATAAAAAAGTAACATAAGTCAATCTCTCAATTTACAAACTCAAATAGCATGTGTCGATTGTTAAGACATGTTAGAAAAAAGGATCTAACTCGATCATTGTAAAAGAAAATGACCTCATTTGCAGCAGTTTCCGTTATTCCCGTTAAACATTCGAACGGAACTTAACGGTCATTAGCTCCCAAAATCCAAGATTATGTATATAGTAATATCTAACTTCATTTTTTAATTTTAGAAAATGTCAAAATATAATAATTAGGAACATGGACGGTATTGCATGTGGGGTAAAAGGGACAATTGCACACCCTTCTCTTTCACCCGACTCCATTTCAGCTGCGAAAAAGTCCTCTTTACGTCTCTCTTTCAATATGTCTGAATAGCTTGAACTGTTGTGAATAGATGGTCGTGGTGTTCCCAGCGAAGGTACTAAGGCCTGCACATATTGAAGACAAACTTGAACAACACCATTCACTCTTACAAAACACCATTATTCTTTACCTACTAGGTCGATAAATCCAAATTTTGCTGGAATTAACAAAACATCTCTGTTTGGATTAACAATGGCTATCTGTTAAGTTTATTGACATTTAGATAAATCAAGTTAAACTTGTGAAAATTAAATAAGTCTTTATATATGTCTAACTTGTTTTAATTAATTGGAGAATAGAGTTAAAGTACTAAAGTCGTAGACAAAGCAATTATAAATCATTGTTAACTCATCTATTGCTTTTTGACAGTTATTTGGTCTTGGAGGTCCTTTTTCTTAGCATACCCTGCAACAAGTTAGTTATCTAGCTATCTTTTTCAACATGTTACACAAACTTGAACAACATCATGCACTCTTACAAAACATCATTATTCTCTAAGGATCTCAATATTCATGACTATGATTCTGTTCAAATTAAATGTGATAGTAAGGTTGCAATTCAAATTGCAGCTAATCCTGTCTTCCGTGAGAAAACCAAACCTTTTGAACTTGACTTGTTTTTTATTGGGGAAAAAGTTAATCTTGAAATCATTGAAATCCTTAAGGGGGAGGGAATAGTCCATAGTTTGGTTAACTTATCCAATCCTTCATCCAATCAATACCTTCTAACTCACCACTACCCAATTCAACCCAATTCTTATCCAAATCACTATAAATACATATCCAATTCATTAAACTTGTCCAAATTCATTTTCTTTTTCTTTTTTTTATTACACAAATAATTTAACTGAACATTTTATTAAAAACTTAATAAAACATTACATAACACTTAATAAAAAACAATACACAATAAAAAAAAGTACATTAAAATAAAAACACTAGACTTAAATATAAAAAAAACTAGTCGTCGAGATGTCCCAAGTCTTGATCCCACACCTGGTCAGTAAGCGTCATCGTATTTTGGTTCATCAACAAACTAATCACTTAGTAAAATTTGATGACCAATTTCGCGTTACCGATTTATGGTTCGGCGGTTTTGAACCTCGTTGGAGGATGCCGTGTCTTGCATCCATTGAATAGCGCTATGCAATCCATTTAAGGCGAGTGAAATTAAATGAACAGTACGACATAAAATCAGATGATGCGATCTAACTTGAATGTTCTGAAACTATAATTAGATGATGCGATCTAATTGATTATTGATCGAATGGGGTTTTTTGGGGGGTTGGTAATCGATTATTGATCGAATGGGGTTTTTTTGGTTTTTTTTTGAGTTACCAGTACTTAGGGTTTTTTTGTGGGAACAAAATAATAAGTCGACACCAAGGGATACACTCAAGGAAAGTGTATCCCGTGTTACATTACACTTTTTTATGACACTAATAATTGCGTGTCATAAACCCTTCAAATTTTATAAATTATGACAGTATTTTTATGACACACATTTTTGCCTGTCATTAAAATGCGTGTGTCATAATTTAAGTGTCATTAAAGGCTATTTTTCTAGTAGTGCTCATGTTTGAAAATTTATATTTTTTTCCATTTTAATAAGAATTATATGGGAAATATGGTTATAAAATAAAATGAGAAATGAAAAGTTAAACAACTTTATCCACAAGCTTTAACCTCATGATTCAAAAATCAAAAACAAAACCAAACAAACAATGCTCTCAATATCCTTAGAGCAACAATATTGCTACGTAGTTCAAACCAACACTATACACCTGATTGTTAGTATATGATCACGTAAAATGAATGTATGCTCGGAATAGATTTAAGCCTACGGGGTCACACAAAAAGACACGGTAACTCTATATTATTAATTAATATATTAAAGTAATATATTAATTAGTTTGATCATGAAATAACTAATTTAAATAAGTTAAGGGGTTAATTGTATTTAAATTAATTAGAAGAAGGATTAAATGTGAAAATAGGGAAATGGGGGGCCGGTTCTATCAAAGGCTTTTTAAGCCTTGATTTGACTTATTTTCCAAGATAATTAAATCCTAATTATTCCGTATATATAGAGAGCTTAATTCAAGAGTTTTTCATTCAATTCACACATAAGTTTCTCTCCTCTTTCGCCCTCCTTTTCTTGGTTCGGCCGAAACACACAAAAACAAAGGGTTTTGGGTTTTGTTTGGTTAGACTAATAGGGATTGTAACAAAGGGTTGTTCGGTTCGTGATCGGGGTACTAGCATACGATATAAGAGGTGTCTAGTGTGCGATCGTAGAGGGATTTACTTCAAATTCTTTTAAAGTTCTTCACTTTATCATCTACGTTAAAGGTATTCCTTAATCCTATTTCAAGGTTAATTATTTGATTACATGGTTTTATTTGCTTCCGTTGCGTACTCGTGAATAATGATATTTAGTTATATATTCCAACAGTGGTATCACGAGCCACCCAAATAATTTTTAATTACCTAAAAATCAAAACTTGAAGGGGGGGGGGGTGTTAGGGTTTATATTTTTCGAATTTATATGTAATTATTTTGATTATTTTATTAATTAATTGGTTTAATTGTAATAAAATAATGAAAAAAAATATTTTTTTTAAAAACCCTAATTCGAAAATCTGGAATTAAATAAAAAAAATTGTTTTTTTGGAAACCCTAATTGCAAGTTTTGATTTATTGCATGATTAATGTGTTAATTGCATGCGTTTATGGATTACCTTTATTTTAATTGTTAAATAGAAGTAAGAATTATGAGTTTTTACATGCAATTAATTCATGATTATTACTTAGTTATAATGATAAAATTACTTGATCACTAGGTCTATTTAGGTGGATAATTAAAATAATTAATTGTTTGACAATGTGATGATTATTTGTTAATATTGCTGCTTGACACCAGTCCACTAAAACGACCATATCTTTTAATCCGTGAGGAGTTAGAAGTCTTCTTTTGAACTGTAGATACTAGACTCATAGGGCTACAACTTTGTAGTCCTGTGCTAATCCCAGTTCGGCCATCCTCTAGGCCTAAGTGGGTCGTGAACCTGCTGGAATTTTCCAATCAGCACCTTATGTGTTTATGTGATAAATTTGTTATTAAATTTTGGCTTACGCAATCAAGTTTACTTGATATATGTGGTCCTTTTCCATGAGAAAGGGGAGCCAATCTTAAACCATAGTGGCCTAACCAAGGATGGATACCTAATTGTTACGTGTTTATATTTAGTAAGTTTAGTTTTGCCCTTTAAGAAAATTGTGTGCAAAATTGTTTTTCGAAAATTAAACTTGACTAAATTATATTGAAATAATGATTTTGTTTATAAAGTTGGTGCCCTAAAATCAAAAGATACACCGGCTCACCCATTTGAACAAACTCTAAGAGAGGTATAAGTCGGAGTGAATTAGTCTTCTAAAAGGGTGGGTTTTTAATTGTGTCCATCTCAAACCTTTGCCCTTGCGCTTCTTTATGAGTTCAAATGGAGCTACCGAGCTCTTTTGTATTTACAGGCAATAAAAATGAGTTTTATAAACATATTATGTTTAGAAGATATGCATGAATCTTCAAACATAACTTTTTGATCACACATCAAATTGATTGACCCAATAAACTTAAGTCATTGCCATCCAACTCGTAAAGGACACTTGTGGCTATTGTTTTACTCACTGGTACACAGTGGTGAAATGGCAGTTGCATGACGAATCCCACTCACTGGTACACAATGGTGGACAAATTTGCGCGTTCTTGGTTGGACGACTTAAAGCGAGTTAAGCGGTGAGACCTTAACCCGTGGCAAAAGATGGGACAAAACATGACTACAAATCACTTGATGAATCAAGTGTCATTTGTAGGTCCCATTCGTACAAGGAATTGCACATGTAATGCAATTACTGCTTGTCACTTACCTTTTGAGTGCAATCATTTCTAGCAAATCAACTGATGAAATGAGTGTATGTCAATTGGATCCTAGCCATAATGAAATTAATTATTTATTTTATAAACATTGGGTAATTGATTTCTTAAGGAATTATTATGGAAAATACTGATTTTTGAACTTAATCTGTTTTGTAGATGGCAATGAATCCTTCCACAAACAACAATGCTTTTCGGCAAATGTTTGAAAGAGAAAAGCTTAATGGATCAAATTTCAATGACTGGTATCGTCAACTGAGAATTGTTCTGAGAGTTGAAGAACGCATGGATGTCATTGAAAGGCAATGGCCAGCCGAACTGACTGCTGAATCAACAGCAGTTGAATGAACTGAATATAGAGTTCAATACACTAGATACAATGACGTTTGTTGTTTGATGCTTGCGAGCATGTCTCCCGAGCTTCAGAAACAATTCGAGCATTACACTATATATGATATGATCAGAGAACTTAGATCCTTGTATGAAAAACAAGCTGGAGTGGAACTATTCGACTTATTCGTGGAACTCCATGACATGAAACTTGAATCTGGTAAATCGGTTAGCAGTCATGTGCTCAAGATGAAGAGCATTTTTGACAAATTGGATTCAATGGAGCACGCTTATCATAAGGAGGTAAAAGTTGGCATGATTCTCAAATCTCTTAATAAGGAATATGAGGGCTTTGTGCAAAACTATACCATGCACTCTATGAAAAAGAGTGTCACTGAACTTCATGCTATACTCATTGAATATGAGAAGACGATTCCAAAGAAGGCTAATGACCCAAATGTTCTTATGATAAAAGGGGGTCGGATCCAGAAAGCTAAGAAATCACACCAAGCTAAAGGCAGGTTTGATGGTAAAGGCAAGGGTAAGCAAGCTGCTAATGCCCCCAAACCAAAGAACCCCCCCCCCCCCCGGCTAAGAAAGAGCACCCGGCTAAAGACCAGACCTGTCATCATTGTAATGAAGTTGGACACTGGAAGAGGAACTGTCCCAAGTATCTTGCCCAATTGAATGTGAAAAAGAAGCAAGCTAGCGGTGCTAGTATTTCAGGTATCTTCACTATTGAATTATTTTTATTTACTAAGCGTAAATCTTGGGTTTATGACACTGATGTGGAACTCATATCTGTAATGAATTACAGGCACTTAGGAAAAGGAGGAAGCTGAAGCCCGGAGCTTTGCAGCTATTCGTGGGCAATGGTCTACCAGCACCTGTTGAAGCTATTGGAGAATATCATTTAGTTCTTCCTTCCGGTTTAATTATTGTTTTAGACAATTGTCATTATGCACCATCTATTACTAGAGGTGTAATTTCAGTTTCATTGTTGAAAAACAATGGATTCATTAATGTTTTTAATGATGATAGTATTTCAGTTTCTAAAAATAATGTTCATTATTTTGATGCTATTGATAATAATGGTATTTATGAAATTGATATGCGTGGTTGTGATTCACTAAATGATAATTCAATGTATAATGTTAGCAAAAGAGCCAAGACTAACTTGGACTCTACCTATCTATGGCACTGTCGTCTTGCACACATTGGCAAAAATTGCATTGAAAGACTTCAACGTGAAGAGATCTTACAATTAAATGATTAATCTTTTGATAAATGCGAGTCATGTGTTTCCGGCGAAATGACAAGAAAACCTTTTCCGCATAAACCAGAGAGGGCTAAAGATCTTCTTAGACTCATTCATACCGATGTTTGCGGCCCATTTAGACATTTGTCAAGAAAAGGAGCTAGCTACTTCACAACTTTTACGGATGATTTCAGTCGTTATGGTTATGTCTACTTGCTTAAACATAATCATGAAGTGTTTGAAACATTCAAATAGTTTAAAAATGAAGTAGAAAATTAACTCGGTAAAACCATCAAGATTCTTCATTCGGATCGAGGTGGTGAATACTTAAGCCAAGAGTTTAAGGATTATTTAAAAGCGTGTGGTATTGTCAAACAGCTTACTCCTCTATACACTCCTCAACATAATGGAGTGTCTGAAAGGAGAAATCGAACCTTGCTAGACATGATGAGATCTACGATGAACCTTACGACTCTCCCATTTTTGTTTTTGGGATTATGCTCTAGAGACTGCTGTACGCATTCTCAATATGGTTCCAACCAAGAAGATTGACAAGACACCATATGAATTATGGCATGGAGATGTCCCTAACCTGTCTTACTTAAAAGTCTGGGGATGTGAGGCACTTGTGAAGCGCGATACGCCTGACAAACTTGAACCAAGAACTACTAAGTGCATCTTTGTCGGATACCCTAAGGAAACGATGGGTTACGACTTCTATGATCCCGTCAAAAACACTGTTCGCATTGCTCGATATGTTGAATTCTTTGAAAAGAAATTAGCTCAAGAGAACAGTGGGAGGGTTGTAGAACTTAATGAGACTCAAGAGGAAGATGTGTCACCTTCTGAAGCTCCTAGCAATCATCAACTTTGGGGGAAAAATGTTAAAAGTGATGAACCTCAAGTCGATGATGATGAAGTAATTCCACTTCGTAGGTCCGAAAGGACAAGACGTTCTACTGACAGATTATGTCTGATGGTAGAAGAAAACATTTTAGGACATCTCGATGAGCCTCCGAATTTCAAAGCTGCATTATCAGATCCGGAATCTGACAAATGGCTTGAAGCCACGAAGGTGGAAATGAAATCTATGAAAGACAATCAAGTCTGGAGCTTGGTTGATCTTCCACAAAATGCTCAAACTGTTGGGTGTAAGTGGATCTTCAAGAAGAAGATAGACATGGATGGAAATGTACACACCTATAAAGCTCGTCTCGTAGCGAAAGGTTATACTCAACGTTTCGGTGTTGACTATGATGAGACCTTTTCTCCAGTTGCGGACATTAGAGCTATTAGGATTCTCTTAGCCATAGTTGCGTACTATGACTTTGAGGTATGGCAAATGGATGTTAAGACTGCCTTCTTAAATGGTTACTTGGATGAAGAAGTCTATATGGATCAACCTGAAGGTTTTATTGATCCAAAACATCCCAACAAAGTATGCAAGCTTCAAAGGTCCATTTTTGGACTAAAGCAAGCATCAAGAAGTTGGAACAAGCGGTTTGATGAAGAAATCAAAAAGTTTGGTTTCGTTCAAAATCCTGATGAGCCATGTGTATATCGCAAAGCTAGTGGGAGTAATGTTACTTTCCTTGTCTTATATGTTGATGACATATTTATCATAGGAAAACACATTCCAATGTTGCAAGATGTTAAATCCCATCTTGGAAAGTGTTTTGCCATGAAAGATTTAGGAGAAACGACATTTATTCTTGAAATCAAGATCTACCAAGATAGATCAAAGCGGTTGATTGGACTAAGTCAAAGTGCTTATATTGATAAGGTCTTGAAGCGATTCAAGATGGAGAATTCTAAGCGTGGGTTTACACCTATGCAAGAAGGACTTAGTTTATCTGTCAAACAAGGTGCTATTACACCTAATGAGGTGGAGCATATGCGAAGAATCCCTTATGCTTCGGCTGTGGGATCTATTATGTATGCGGTTAGATGCACTAGACCCGATGTGGCGTTCGCACAAAACATCGTTAGCCGATATCAACAGATTCCAGGTGAAAGTCATTGGACTACTGTTAAGAACATTCTGAAGTACCTACGAGCTACTAAAGATATGTTTTTGGTGTATAGAGGAAATCCAGACTTAGACCTCAAAGTGACCAGATACTGTGATGTTGGATTTCAAACTGATAGAGATGACACGAAGTCTCAGTCAGGATTCATCTTCGTTCTTAACGGAGGTGCTGTGGATTGGAAAAGCAAGAAGCAAACCACAGTTGCCATGTCTGCAACAAAGTCTGAGTACATTGCCGCCTCAGAAGCCGCAATGGAAGCAGTCTGGATAAGGAAGTTCATTAGCGGGCTTGACGTGATCTCTTGAGTGACTTACACACTGATATGTATTGTGATAACACTGGTGCATTAATCATTGCCAATGAGCCCGGAGCTCAGAAAGGTGCCAGACATTATGCTAGAAGATATCGCTATGTTCGTGAGCAGATCGAACTAGGAGAGATCAAATTACTCAAAGTTCATACAGATTTTAACTTAGTTGATCCTTTCACAAAAGCTTTGGCTAGGCCCAAGCTTGAAAGGCATGCCGAGGGCATAGGACTTAAATTAGCTAGTTATTTCATGTAAATCTGTTGTTTCGGTATTTGGATAAGGGATGTTAAACAATTTATATTTTCCATAATGAAATAAAGTACTTGATATGTTTGATTTCATTTAATATTAATTGTATCCTATATTTGCATGTTTAATCCTTGAATATTTTAATAAATATTCAAAATTGTCCATTGTCGATTAATTATATGGGAATATAATTAAACTAAGACAAACTTGAGCGATTGGTTATATTCTTTGAATATATAATGGTTGGTCCCACCAAACTCACATGGTATCCATATAATGCATATCGGACTACCCCACTAACGAATTTATCACTTTATGGATCGGCGTCATTAAGTGAAATTCGTAAATGGTTACTTTATTGATCCTTTGACTTGAGATACAAGCAGGTCAGCAAGTATGGATTGCACTTACTTGATATAATTTTAACTCTCCTGAATAAGGGATCACATAAAGGGCTATTTTCAGAAAGTGTATTGAAGTATGATGACTGACACGTGTAGTCAATACATGATTTGTTCCTCCAACTGATAGTTGCAAAATGATACTACTGGGCCCCTCATTGGGACTATTTAAGATGTTTACATGGTCATGTCCAAATGAATCCAGATGTGTCTCGATTATGTTTGGTAATCTTAAGTAGTGATGGAATGAGAAACAGAATAGTTAAGTCATGAAATGACATTGATCCATATTCATGTTTAACACAGTATCTGAACAAAAAGATAATAAATGCCTCAACCATTTAAATATACTTTAAGAAGCTATATTTAAATATTTCTGGGAGCATGGCGTGTTGCTAGACGCTAACCAATGTTATTACCTTCATTTATTATGAGCTCAAGTGGGAGCTGTTAGTATATGATCACGTAAAATGAACGTATGTCCGGAAATGATTTAAGCCTACGGGGTCACACAAAAAGACAAGATAACTCTATATTATTAATTAATATATTAAAGTAATATATTAATTAGTTTGATCACGAAATAATTAATTTAAATAAGTTAAAAGGTTAATTGTATTTAAATTAATTAGAAGGAGGATTAAATGTGAAAATAGAAAATTAGTGTTGGACCCTAATTTTTCTATGGGGGGCGGTTCTATCAAATGCTTTTTAAGCCTTTATTTAACTTGTTTTCCAAGATAATTAAACCCTAATTATTTCCTATATATAAAGGGCTTATTTGAAGGGTTTTTCATTTAATTCACACATAAGTTTCTCTCCTCTTTCTCCTTCATTTTCTTGGTTCTGCCGAAACACACAAAAACAAAGGGTTTTGGGTTTTGTTTGGTTCGACTAATAAGGATAGTAACAAAGGGTTGTTCAGTTCGTGATGGGGGTACTAGCATACGATATAAAAGGTGTCTAGTGTGCGATCGTAGAGAGATTTACTTCAAATCCTTTTAAAGTTCTTCACTTTATCATCTACGTTAAAGGTATTCCTTAATCCTATTACAAGGTTAATTATTTGATTACATGGTTTTATTTGCTTCCGTTGCGTACTCGTGAATAATGATATTTAGTTATATATGCCAACACTGATTAGCTTGGTTACAAGGATTCTTGTCATGTCCAGACGTTTTACAATTCGAGCACTTTACTAAGTATGAAGCTTCGTCGTTGTCAGTTACCAAGGAAATTTTAATTAAGTATCTTATTATTATTGTGCTTGATACGAAAACATGACTATTCATTTTTTCAAACGTAAAAGTTATGCAAGATTTATATGTATGGATAACATGAATATTGTTTTGTAAACATACAAAGTTTTACAAATTTTAGGTTTAAATTTTACCCCGAAATTATGTATGGTACCGGCTCTGGTCAAAAAGATTACTAGCTATTTTTATTATTTTCCATCTAAAATATAACTATAAAAGTTAATTTGTACGAAACAATCATTTTAACAATAAGCATGTAATGAAAACACTAGCGGGTTCGTGTGGTCCGATGAGCGGTGTCGGTTTGTACGTTTTGTTGCCCGTAAGTCAATACTCAATACCACATCTACAAAATCTTAGATATGTTTGCTTAAAAGTTTACTTAATTCATTTTCTATCTATCATAGTTACCAATAGCATTGAATTAAAGTTTCACAATAATAGAAAGATTTAAGCCTGTTGGTTTGATGTGCATGATCGAACCAAACCGGAGCACAATTAAAATCCTGTACAGATGAGATTTGGAAGAAAAATTGCAATTTAAATTCATGTTTTGTTATCTTCTCTAAGAAATATATTGTCTTTTTTATGCATGCATCTTTGTTCATAAGCAAAGTTGAAGATTTGAACTTAGGGTCTTATGAGTTGTATATAAATATTTAGAACCAAGGTTTGTAGTTGATGCAAGGGTGTCTAATTGTTAAAAAGCTTTATATTATATTCCGACTACATGCAGCTAGGGATGAGCAAATTTTCTCAAATCCCGATCCCGATCCCGAGAAGTGGTACCAAATGGGACTTGGGACTAGGACCGGGACTGGTACCCCATTTTCTTGGTTTGCGGGACTTGGGACCGCAGTACCGGGAAATGGTACCGAATGGGAAATGGGACCGGTACCGATACCACGTTTTTGAAAAATTCGAGACTCGGTACCGTTGGTACTGGGACGGTACGAAACGGGAGCAGTCCCATGCTCATCCCTACATCCAGCTATATCATGAAATATCTACTTGCTTTGATGGGTTTTTTATGTCCCAACTAACTCTGAATTAATTACAATATAGTTGTAGATTTCAACCACCATGTAATTACTCAGTTACACTATGATTATTCAAGTTTTATGTGATTTTGTAAGTTAAACTCATTGCAAAGTAAATCAAATAAGTGAATAATTTAATAGCCAAGTAAATCACAATGTGATTGGAGAAATTAAATATATTATAAAGTGAACCAAACAAATCACATTAACCAATCACAATGTACAGTGATTGTATATTTTAAAGGAAATGATATTTCTACAACCCAATTTGACAATTTATAACAAAATCTGCTTTATGCAGTTGTACCCTGTGCAATAAAGTTTATATTTTTGTTGTAGATGACAAAATTGTGTTGTAAGAATATCACTTCCCATATTTTAAAGACATTTTCATAGTTTAAGATAGAAAGTAAGGGAGAAAAAGTGCAACTTCTTTTTCCTTTTGAAATTTTCACATATCTAAGTGTGTGATTGTATTAAGTGTGAGGCCAAAGCTAACATTTGAGCGTGAGAAAAGACTCTAGTCCAACTTTAAAGTTTATAAATACCTATTTACTTTTTTGTCTTTGTTTTTCATGTTTCACAAAAGAGATATATATGTCAATGTCATATATATTTCCATGTAACATCCGTCGTTTTGACCAGACAACATAACGGGACTAGTAGTTTTAAAATGAGTCAAAATTTGATAAAGTAAACTTTTGTAATGAAAAGGTAGGCATACGAATAGTCGTTAGAAAGTAATTTCGAAATAGATAATAATATGTCAACGGAATATTAGAACAAGTTTCCGGTTAAAAGTCTTAACTAAACGAATCATTTTTCGGGAGAAACTGAAACTAGCCGCGAGAGCCCATGAGGGAAACAAAACCCCTAAACCTCCCATTCTTCCTTTCATTTCTTATCCTCCTTTCCCTCTCTAAACTTTCTCTTCTCTAAACTCTCTCCTTTTCTCTCTAGAACATGGAAGAACACCTTCCTTCTATTTTTCTTCTTGAATTTTCGGATTTAATCATCATCTTGGTAAGGAAATCAACTAGTAAATGATATAATAATAACAATAATCTTCAAGGGTTCAAGAACTCTTCCATTTCAAGTCCAAGAATAAGTGTTTTTCACTCCTTTGATCTTAAATCCAAAATTGGTTGTTCAAGGAACTTGGGTAAGTGTTTTTCATCTTCAAATTACTTGTTTATGTTGATACAAGTCTTAAATTACATGCTATTACAAGGTTTTGGTCAAAATTGGTGTTCTTAAACATATATGTTAAAAATTAAGTTTTCAAAGAGGGGTTTTTATTTTGGAAGTGGGATTTGATTTAGAGATGATACATATGCTTAATTTTACTAGAAATAAGTTTGGTAACTTGATTTGGATGTTTGGTCGATCAATTTTAGTGTCAAAAATGGTGAAGAACATTTTGTTGCAGACTTTAATGGCCGTTAGTTCTAAGGATTGTTTTTGATAACCCAGATGAACAATTCATAACCCAAATCCGTTAGTTCTTAACGCCCGTTATTACTAAGGACTTTCTTTGATAACCCATATGAACTATTCATGACCCAGATGAACTATTCATAACCCAGATTTGTTAGTTCTTAACACCTGTTAGTTCTAAGGACTGTTTTTGATAACCCAAATGAACTGTTCATAACCCATATCCGTTAGTTCTTAACTCCCGTTAGGGACTGATTTTGACAACATTTTCAAACGTCCATAACTTATAAACCGTAAGTCCGTTTTCAACAATTCAAGCGGCCATAGAATCGTAAAGGAGTATACTTTCTGTCAGTAGCATCTTTTTAAGGTGAAATAAAACTCAGTTTATACAAAAATGGGTTCTAAATGAATTGGTCAAGTTCGGTTTAGTCGATAAGTAACGAAATGAAATGATTTTACTTTGATTTTATCAAAACCTTATAAAATAGACATAATAAAGCCTTTATAGTAAGATTAAGATAATATTTATATGACCTTACCTTTTGATATGCTTTAGGATTTATGTGATGCGTGTATGAATAGGTTTCGGCTATCATGGACATCGGTTCTACAATCTAACGTCTTGGGATTTGTATTGCGCGCGTCAGGTGAGTTTCGTAGGCCCTACTATATGTAGTATACTTTGGGCTGGAAAGATACTCGCTATGTGTTTATGTGTTATGCCGTAGATTAAGCTTTTGTTAATTTTACGTGCATACGTTTTTGTGTTAGAACATGTCATAGATAGATATGTAACATGATTGATAACGATGTGGATGTAGTTGAACGTATAAGATTGTTACCTATACTAAAATGATCTTCTGATGTGGAATATGATATATGATGTATGTGTATATGATTAGAGATTGGTAGGTTTTTGGTATGCTTAATGGGTGTGGGTCAGGTGATGGGAAAAATGATGGTATCACCTGTATACAAACCCGAACAATACCTAAAGGGCATATAAGAAACCTAGGTCCGTTTGGTGATTTAGTTAATTGGAAAGTGTATTCATTGTTAAACGTATGCCGGTTGGTTTGGAAACGTTGTGATATGGAATGAGACTTAGGGACTTTGGATGATAGTTTCCCTAGCGTATTGTTAAATGATGTGTATGTTTATGTTTGTATGAATAACGATTAAGTCAATGTTGGTGGCATAACGATTAAGTCCACGTTGGTGGCATAAGAATTAAGTCCACGTTAGTGGCATAACGCTTAAGACCACGTTTGTTGCATAACGTATAAGTCCATGTTTGTCGCCTATTGTTAGTTATAAATGAATGATTATGTACATGTAAGTGTGAAGTATTGATTACCGAACGTTATTACTGGTATCTATCGTATGAGTCGTTGTTGTTAATCGTTGAACGTATGATATGTTATGTGATCCTACGAACTCACCAACCTAGTGTTGACGTTTTTGAGTATCTTTTCAGGTATATGAGAAATCGCTTGCAAGCTAGAAGTTGATGCCTATAGATGGACCTAAAGATCGATTGATTGCATTTTAGATCTTTAGACTCGGGCATTATGTCTCAGTTTATTTTCCTTTTCATGGGATTTGTATGTCTTATCTTGACTTGTGTATGACAACTAGTAGCCATGTATGAACATCATGTAGTTTTGCTGTATAATATCCATTTGCATGCTTGTTTTAGTTGCATCTCACGTTTTCGCCACTGGTGGGATGTTACATTCCATGTGATTCTAGAATAAATGAATCTGTTGCTGAAATTTATTGATTAGTTTTTGTCTTAATTTAAGTTACAATTAATACAATGTTTTTATTCATCAAATCATTTTCCATATCTTTCTTTATCCACCACCAATGTCTTTTTCTCCTTCAAATTCTTTTTGTAACCATAATCTTCTAGGTTCAGTCATTTCTTCTTACATCATTTCTTCTTACATGAAGAAAATGACGGCCTCAATGAAATATGGTCATAGTAAGATCTACATAGCTCGAGACCCATGAGATTAAAAGGTGAGATTATCGATTGAAGTTGCAATTTATTATGTCTTCAAGACTTGTCAGGGTTTGATAAAGCAAGCAAAACCCTTGATGGTGACTCAACATAAACCACAAGATATAGTTTCACCACTTAACTTTGGCAAATTCGAACATATAACGTCCAGCCTTTATCTCTGAATATCATTTTACCCACAAAAATTAGGGACTTAATAGAATGACCACTAAATTAAATAAATATCATAACATATAGGATACATACCACATACATGCATTCTTTGAAAAATATATGACCATACTAAAAATGTTTTACATGCTTCTTGATTCACATACACATCATTTGAGCATAGAAAGTTTGGTCGAAAATCTGGCATATATCTACCATATAGAAGACATTAACGGTTTGGATATTTTGAGATATGTGTATATAATAACGGGAAATAATTTTTGAGAACAATGGAGATATATATCAGAAAACAAAGACCCATTTCCAAAAAGTTTTAATAAATGTCAACGTGATTTAATGATGAAAAATGTTAGATCTACAAACAATTTACAAACAAATGGTTACAAACGCATGTGATGTGGACCAATCACCAAAGAGAGAAAAACGAAAGAGAAAACATAACTTGATTTGATTGATTGAATATTTATTTCTAAACTTTTGTTTGTAAGTTGTTTGTTAACCTAGCATTAACCCTTTTTAAGGCTCTGACACATTAACACAAATTTATGAAAATTAAAAAAATATCCAAATAAGAAGCAAAATCTAATACATATAATATGAAAGATTTTAACATTAAACATGAAAATTAAAGAAAAAAAAAGCTATATATATATGAAATAAAAACCTGTAGTTAACTATGAAAACAATATGGTTTTAATTTTCAATATGTAACTTTTAAATATATGTACATGCTTCATATGGGTATTTAATTGTAAATGTATTATATAGTATATGCTATTTAGTATATATTTATAAAAATTCTAGACTCTTGTTAAATCTCTTATTTATAAAAAAAAGTCTCTTATTTTTGAAGGTTTTAAATAATCAGTAATATAAGTTATAAATTAAAAATTACTACTGAATATAATAATAGTGATATGAAAGTTTATTATATTACATAGACATTTTACAATATCTTTACATAAGATAGACATTTCGTCATAGTTAGGTACATCGATCGGTAATAATCCCTAAAAATTTATATTTATGATAACAACAAATATAATATAAGTATTAATACAAGAGTTCTAAATTCTAATTATATTAGAAATTCATGTTTTTAACTTACAACTTAAGTTTATATAAGTTACAATATAAAATTACTATATAATCTGCCACGTGTAAGTTTTTGATTGGTCATGTACATCTAATAATCGGGATTTGAAAGTTCATTACATGACATAGACATTCTACAAGATCTTTACACAATATAGACATTTGATCATAGTTACATTCATAGGTAATAATCCCTTATACATATAGTTATATGTTATCCTTATCAGATAACTTTGGACAAAATCAACCATATGATATTCATTTTTGTCTAAGTACTAAAGGATACCTAATATGTATTAGTTATCAAATATGTTACCATTAAACATTTATCAATCTTTATAAGTGTATAATCGAAATTTTGATCACATTACTATGAATAAAATGATCTACTAAAATGATCACTATTGAAAGAAAGTTATTCAGAGCATACATCTAGTAATATGTTATTCACAAGTCACAACTGGTTATTTTTGTGATCACTATTGAAAGAAAGTTATTCAGAGCATATATCTACTAAAGCAGCATGGTTGGATCAGTGGTAAACACCCTGGTCTCTGGAGACAAAGGTTATGGGTTCAATCCTCATCCCATGCAAAGGTTGAAGGGATTTTCTATCATTTAGGTAGAACATGGAAGAAGCCTCTCTACTTAGGTAGAGGTAAGGTTTGCCTACAACTTAACCTCCCCATACACCGTCGAGGTGTTGGGGCTCAAAACCCACGGAAGGCGGCATTGAGCAGTTCCTTTCCTTTCCTTTTACAAGTCACAACTATATGAGAAATTTATTGTTTTATTTGTTTTTACTTGAATACTTGTTTTATATTTCCTATAAAATAAAATACTAATCATAATTTTGATTAATCGTTTTAATTCATGGTGATATGATGAAAAGTTTGTTTGTATTTTTGCGTTTATCCTAAAACAAGTGATCTCACAAAAATAAAAATGAATAATAACATATTATTTTAAAAAAATATATAAAAATTTTTAGATAAAACATATATTTATATTTTTTAAAGAATACGTATTAGTTATCAAAATAATAAGTTAAAAAAAAGTTAAAAATGTCAAGAGCAAGCGACACATATCACATTATTTGGAAGTTGAAATAAATTGAAAAAAATTAAGTTTGATACACAATTAAAGTATTTAGTCTTGATTTATATTTTTATTTAAGTAATGGTTAAAGACTTAAGGATTTCAGCCTTTATATAAAATATATGCAAGGATAATAATAAAGAGATGGTTGTCTTTAGTGGTTAAAGTGTCATCCATTAAACTTGGAGGTCATGGGTTCAACTCTCCTTACTAACATATAAGTGATATTTTTAACCTTGTACACAAGGCTCGAGTAGCTCGACTAGTCGAGTAGCTCGTAAAGCTCGCCCGACTCGTTCGGATCGAAAAAGTAATCGATCTTTCGAGCGAGCCAAGCCTAAAATATTTTTTTTAAAGCTTGGCTCGTCTAACTAATCGAGGTCCTTTTTTTTGTTCGGGATCGACTCGAACTCAACAAAGTTAAACTCGAACTCAGTTTAACCGAGTTCGAGCTCGAGCATTTCGCGAACAGCTCGACTCGATTACCACCCCTAGTGAGGACTCCCTGTATGGTCTATGACCGCCTACACACAACCCCACATCCCTAAGTATGTGTGGCTTATGTCACATCGGCTACGTCTAGGCAAAAGAAAAATAAAGAAATAAAGAAAGAAAGAAAGTAAAGAAAGATGAAAAGTAAAGCTTTATGATGATAGGCACATTTAGGACTACGATGAATTCCTAATATGTTATGTTATATGATGCTTATGATGTTCATGATGTTTCTTATGTTTATGATGTTTATGATGCTCATGTGATATTAACATATAACGATGATATGATTTTGTTAATATATCTAATTGGCAAATGTTTTCAAATATGTTATTCTTACTTAGCTATTTTATTAGCTAACACTTGCTCTTTGAAAATGTTGTGTCATCAGATTAGATGAGTTTGGAGCTAGAGAAAGGATAGCTTGGTGAGGATGGGTAGGGACATTAAAGCCGATAGCATTTATGTTCTTCATGCTTAAACTACCTTTAGCCTTTTGTTTGGCTACTCCATTTACGATATTATGATTAAAGACTATGTAATAATGCTTGGCATTTTTGTTGGTGCCAAGACTTGGATTTTCTTTTATTATTTCGATGATGCATATAGTAACACCAAATGTTTTCAAATGTTTCATACGGTTACGGATGGGCAGATTTATATGAGATCCTTTTCTGCTATTATTAAACGCCGTTAGGCGAAAGTTTTTGAAAATCTAGGTTTTTAAATGACGGGTGTTACAATTTGATTTAGGATTTCATTAGCGAATGTAACACCCGTCATTTTAAAAACCTGGATTTCAAAAAACCTTGCCAAACGGCGTTTAAACGTAGCGGAAAAGGATCACTTAAAAACTGTCCCATCCGTAACGGATGATACCTTTCATAAAATGGTGTTACTAAAATGCATTATCAAAACAATATAAATGAAAATCCAAGTCATGGCACCAACATAAATGCCATTCATTATTACATGCATTATTACATGCATCATAAACGTAATTATTGTAGCCGAAACATAGGCTGCGGAAAGTCTAAGCATTAAACAATCTATGCTAATCTTCTTTATTGTATCTACCCATCTCATAAGCTAAATCTTTCTCCAACTTAAACCTGCTTATCCTGAAGAACACAACGTTTTCATAAAAGCAAGTGTTAGCTAATAAATTAGCTAAGTAAGATACACACATTTTGATAAAAAAATTCTTCATTTTACTTTCATAAAACCTCGTCATATTTTACTTATCAAAACAGAACTATTTCGGTCAAAAAATACCTAAGATAATTTTAGAAAGGATTTTAGACAACTTAAGAACCAAAAATTTGTAAGTGGGGTTAGGTGTTCAAGGATCTTCAATTAAAAGGAAAGTTTTCTTAACAAAAATAATTAAAACTAAGAGTTTTGACTAAAAGGAGTTTTAGAAGATCTTTGAGATAGAAATAATTCGAGTAATTAAGAAAACTGTTGAAGATAATGCAAAGTAATGTAAATTAATACTAAGATCTTAAAGAAAGCTATAAAGAATAACGACACCAGAATTTTGTTGACGAGGAAAAACCCTTGATCCAATTAAGCGATCTTAGGTAAAAAAACCCCGGGAGGATGCAATCGACCCTTCCTTAGTTCTTTTATTAATTTGATTGGTTACAATACAATATGGGTGAGTGTGATTTGATCGAGCTAATAGACGAAAAAAAATGTAACTATGCTGTGAATGAGTGTGTGAAAATACAAGTGTGTGAGCAATTGGCCTAATCTCGATCAATCACCTCTTAGTTATAATGTAAATCCCTAACTAACGATCCGAAATATCTGGGATCTTCCGTGTGATATTATTCAACATGCTGAAGTTGAAAAGTGAACGTTGAGTCTTCTTTGACACGTTTATTCTTCTAGTTTGTTGCGATTTTCTTGGAATTGCACGTTTATCTTCTAACTGAAATTAGCTGAATGAATGTAGACACTTATTTTCGACCGTTGGCCACTTTCTAAATATCCTGGATCATGATCCTAAGTTCAGGATCCTGTAAAGCATAAAGAGTATTATCGTGTACAACAAAAATTTATGTCAGTAATATCTTTGGTCAGGATCATAGTTATAGAAAATCTGACCCCAAACAACAACCACATTACATATCATCCACAACAATCATAGATCAACCTATACTTCCTTTTTCCCACATTGCATCACATTTCATTTGATATCAACATATACATCATATCATCATATACTCACATCTTAATCAATATCTTATATCATATCAACATAGACTTACTACTTAAACGTAACTTCATTTCATATCTTGGCATATCACACATAAACTTGTCACACGTATTCATATTAGCACATGTAGAGTATATACTCCTAATTGTGCCTATCAACAATACATCATTCTTATCACACGTCTCAACATATCTTATTATATCTTACATCACATTGTAATCCCACCTCTTAAATTGCATGTACATCTTTCTCACATATTCTCAGAATTATCTTAATCAACTTATTCTTACATCTTACATATTACACACTAGCTTTACAACTAGCACGATTTCCCACGTCTTACGCACTAGCATTACAACTAGCACGATTTCCCACGTCGTAACTTTCAAGAAAGGCAATGCCATTTCCATAGTATCCGTCATGCTTTTAACATTAGTGGTTAGTCACTCTACCCGGAAATATTAGTCCCACCTAACTATGCCGCAAGGAGCCACTCAAGCGACCACATACGCACTAGCTTTTCAACTAGCACGAGTTAAGCTTAACACTTCCCACGTCAATATCACATATTTAGCTATAGCATTTCCCACGTATTTATATCTTTCTTCCTTTTTACGCACTAACACTAAGGCTAGAACGGTTTCCCACATCTCACATTTTACTTTAACATTAGGTACAATCATTACCTAATTAGTCCCACGTCTACTTTTGCATTTAATCCCACTAATGTGCACAACTCATAACATTTCTTACGTGTATCTAGTGAACTAGACATATCATACTTAAGTCCCACATACAAGCCATCACATATCATACTAAGGTATATCAATGAATTTATTAACAACACATATCTTAAACATATCATGGCAACGTAATTATAAGCATCATACTTCATATGCACATATTTACTTCTACTTTAAACATCATCAAATCAACATAAATCATTTCAACATGCATACATTCCCACATAACCTCCTGCATAACCTGGAAAACCCAACATATATAAGATAATCCGATTAATAGGTTAATTATAGAAAACTACTTTTGTTGTGCCTCCACTGTGAGAAAAGTCATGTATCTTAACTCAAGAACGCGCAATGATACACCAAACACAAGTTAACAAGCTTCACAATTATCATGAGTGACCTATATCGAGTTCATAGTCATTAAACTGGTATAAACCTATCCTAATAGGGTTACAACAGCAACCATTAACTTAGGTACACTTATAGGACCCTTAAACGCTTGTTTCGGACCTCAAACGGACTTACAGACACTTTATGCGGCGCATGCTTTGAATATGCGTCACATATTTGCTTCGAAAATCACCCAGAACCCTCCCAGGCCCCGATATGCGCCGCACATAAGTTGTATGCACCGCATATGGGGTGCTGGTCGAAGGACTTTGCGTTTTTGCTTCGTTTTTTGACTCGTAAACGTATTCGTGACACCCCCAGGTCCTATAAACACCTTAACCCATTAAATTAACATTAAATAGGACTCAATTAAGCCTTTGAAAATATCAGTTGATCCTTGAATCAATTTTTGCAAACATGAATCCCTCTTTTGATCATTAAAACGACTCGAAATCGACACGTTTTGTACAAAAACACAATTGAACACTTATGGATCTAATTAACCACCTGAGATTTACTCATAAACATATAAATAATATAATTCAACATTAAATTTTGCATCTTGATGTAGTTAAGTGACTCAATTAATGATTTGATTCACGAAAACGTCGTTTTTAACCGAAAACATCAACTTTAATCCATCCCAACCCTCATGGTCGAATTTACAGAGACAAAACCTACTTTAAAACTTAATCAACATTATATTACTGACATATTACCTTTAAGGATGATTAATGGATCGAAAAGCTAGCAAAAACCAAATCACCCGAAATCAGCTAGAACTTGAAGATTTAACCTAGGTTTTGTGTGAAATACTTTTCTAGGGTTTTGATCTGTTTCCCCAACCTTTAGGTCGACCAATAGGACATATATATACTGGGGCAACTTCAAAAACTTTACATCTAGGGCCTCTGATGTGACTAATTTATACCCATTACCCACATCATTATTGGCCATTTTATTATGTGTTTTAAGTCGTTTTCGTATGCATTTGGCGCGTTTATGGTGTGTGTTAGTGTTTTCAGGTTCTAAGCAGATTACGCGTTCGATTGGTGCATTTTTGGAAGACTTATTGGCCCAGAAATGATTTATAATATCGAGAGTTGATTCGAGTAGAAGAGACGGCGCCGCAGTGGGGGTTACATGTGCATGACTGCGCCGCAGTCACTGGAAAAGGAAAATAGGATGTGGAATTAGACTACGCCGCAGTAGAGGGTCCGTAAGGCCACTGCGCCGCAGTCACCTTGAAGTCAAAGTCAAACCTACCTCACTGCGCCGCAGTGAGGGGATGCACTACCCACTGTGCCGCAGTGGGTGCACGGGGGCTGAAGGCTTGGATCATTTTCTGCATCAGATTTTGAAGGAGTATAAAAGCAAAAACCCTAGTTCGAAAATAGGTTATCAAAAATCTTTCTAGGAGCTGTTCTAGAAGGGTTCTTTAATCTCCAATCAAGATAATTTCTTAGGCGGATTCGTTGAAGATTCACGGGCACCCATCTAGATCCTATCTACTTACTGTCTTGCAATTTATTTTTTATCAAACGATTGGTACATCATGTTTCTCTTCTGTTTTAATTATTATTGTGGATTGATCATGAGTAGCTAAACGTTTAATCATCCATCTTGATGAAACGAGACGGATAATGTGATTGCAATATTTTTAATTCAAAAGAGTTTATTTGATTATCGTTGTTCTATGATCTTGATGAGTTTAATTCTTTTTATTAATTAATTTTGATATTGGTTGCATATAATTCTTCGTTGGTGGTACCAGTTCAATGTGTATGTGATTTTAAAACGGTTACTTGTCTATGAGTAATTATCACTAGTTCATGGTATGATAGTGAATATCATTTTAAGAAAAGATTAATTTTGTCAACGTGATTGATATCGGTTGGTGGTACCACGTTATTGTCACATAGGTTCAATTGATAATTTGATAGTCAATAAAACTAATTGTTGGAAGAATTGTCTTTGTTTTGGTGGTACCGGCTTGGGTAATTTAACTAGCAATTAGGTGATTCGGTATTCTGTTCATGGTTGGTGGTATCACGTGAGCACTTTAGTCTTGTCATGATTATCTTTAAACTCTAGAGAGTTTATTCTTAATTAAATGCAATCACAATTGAAGTTGAGGGAAGTCAAGGCGGATGACTTTTAATTATCTTGTCTGAATTTCTTTTCAAATTTATGCAATTATTTTGCAAACCAATTTTACTTTAATTGTCAAGAGGATTTTCAAAGCAACACCCGTATTCCAAACCATTTCGTAAGCAACTAGTCATTTCCGATCCCTGAGAACGAACTCGGACTTATCTCTTAACTATATTACAAACGATCGGGTCCACTGCCCGTGAGTGCGTAGTAGTGAGTTGTTAGGTAGTTCTAGTCTTATAAATTTAAAGCTCGATTTTGCACATCACCCTCGCACTTCATTACAACTCGTTTCGGCCCTTAACGACTCGTTTAACGCATACGAAAACACTTATCGACCCCTTATGTCTTATCGGGAACATTAATTGACTTTATTAATCATTATCAACTTTAACTTCATTACTTTAAATCACTTTAACACATCTCACGTAAATCATTTAATTCTCGTAAGCACATATAAAACACATAGTAACTAACGGTCGCTAACGACAAGTTAACGGTCAACGTCAAAAAGTTTTGAGATGTTACAGCGAAACATTTATATTTTTACATTAATAATCACACCGTTACCGCCACCACTACTTGTCGCCGCCACGGCCGCCGCATTTTGCGGGTACCCCTCAGCGCGTGCTTTATAATGTAGTAGAGATAGAAATTATATTATATTAACAATGGTCAAATTTAAGTTTTATATGCATCGATGCATGCTTAAAATTGAACATCTGATCGTTAGAAAGTTAATAAAGTCCATTTGAACAAAGAAAGAAATTGATGCAGTTAGGGTCTAGTTAATAGGCCCGATTAAAGCCCATATAGAAGACCAGGGCTGAGCCTTACTTGGAGTGCAAGCTGGAAAATAGTTTAATTATTGATCTTTTATTAGTATTAGACTTTACGTATGATTTACTTTCTTTTCCTTGTTTATTGCCTCAAATCTTTGCTAGGGTTAGGCTATAAATACTTAGGATTTTCTTTGTGAACGCAACTTTTGATTATATTGTTTCTGAATAAAATATCCAGCTTGTTCTTGTGACTGTTTGATCCAACTTGATTGAAAAATTACATCAGTTGGTATCAGAGCACGGATCAGCCATGGAAGGAAGTGGGAGACGCAATCATCGACAGCCTCGTAGATTCGCCGACCGAGGCAACGAAGACTATCGACGTGACCCGCGTGATATTGAAGAGATTGAACATCTACAACAACGTATTCGGGATCTGGAGTTGTAGAATGATCCTCGTCAAAACCGAAACCGACCAAGGCATCTGGGGTGACGGGGATAGATTTGAAAACCATTCGGGAGAAACGGATGGAACCCGTTATTTGAGAGACGGGAACAACCCCAATCTGGCCCTCTTCGCAACCTAGGAATCAAGATTGAGGTCCCTGAGTTTGATGGCAGAATCCAACCTGATGAGTTTCTTGACTGGCTTCACACGGTTGAGAGAATTTTTGATCTTCGTGACATCCCCGACAGGTACAAAGTTAAACTTGTGGCTATAAAATTGCGCAAGTATGCTTCATTGTGGTGGGAACATGTAAAGAAAAAACGAGCCCAAGGACGATCTATGGTTACTACTTGGGAAAAGATGCGGAAACTGTTACGTGAAAAATTTTTACCCCCTAATTATCTACAGGAGGCTTTCTTGGAGTATCAAAACCTTTCCCAATGGTCATTAACCGTTGAGGAATTTATTGCTGAGTTTGACAGGTTAAGAATGCGTTGTGGCGCCGAAAAGGAAGAACAGGTCATTGATCGTTTCTTTGGAGTTCTACGACCTGAGATTGCTGATATAGTGCAACTGCAACGTTATTGGACGTTTGATAATGTTTGCCAGCTATCTTTAAAGGTAGAAAAACAATTCAAGGCAAAGATTAGATACACAACAGTTAGGTCCAGCCCTTTTAAACCCGAAACTTCCCGGCCCCTGGTAAAATCTGAGGTGTCCTGGGCTGCCTCAAATGCTCCAACAAGCAACCGCCTTATTCCTATTAAAACTGAAGCTTCATCAGCTGCCCCCGGGGCTTCCCGTGCACCTAGGTGTTTCAAATGTGGAGGACTCGGGCACTTTGCAAAGGATTGTGCTAATACCCAGTTGGTTACCTTAACTGAAGATCTACCTCCTAAAGACCTACCCCTTGTATACGATACTGAAGATGATCAAAAAAAAGATGAACAAGCTGAAGTTGTGTATCCAGATAAGGGTGAAGCTTTAGTAGTTCAGCGAGTCCTTAGTGCAACCCCAACCCCAACCCCAACCAGGAATGATACCCTCTGGCTTCGCAACAATATCTTCTGCACTCGGTGTACAGCTAAAGGTAAGATCTGCACTATTATTATTGATGGAGGTAGCTGTGAAACTATGGTGGCAACAACTATGGTTGAAAAACTAGGACTAAAGCCTGAACCCCATCGTGACCCCTATCAATTAACATGGCTTAAAAAAGGGAACATGGTCAAAGTAACCAAGCGGGGTTTAGTCCAATATAGCATCGAGAACCGTTATACTGACGAGGTATGGTGGGAAGTAATTCCAATGGATGCATGCCACATCCTGTTAGGACGACCATGGCAGTATGATAGGCGGGCTCGTCATGACGGGTTTCAAAACACTTATTCATTCAAAAAAGATAGTATGAATGTAACTCTGGCTTTTCTAGACACCCGTGAAACAGGAACTGAAGCCTTCGTCCTTAACAAGTCAGCATTACTAGATTTTACCCGGTATACCAACCCATCAGTTATGTTTGCTTTGGTGATAGTTCAGGGAAATGCAACAAACCACTAAACCACCAGTTGCAGAGTTACAGCCCCTACTCACCGAATTTAGTGATGTGTTTCCGGCAGAAATACCAGTAGGTCTACCAATGGTTCGGGAAATTCAGCATTGCATAGACCTTATGCCGGGTTCGGTCATTCCCAACAAGCCTGCCTACCGTATGAGCCCAAAAGAGTATGAAGAGTTGCATCGACAAGTTAGTGAACTTCTTGATAAAGGACTAATTCGTGAAAGTTTGAGTCCATGTGCAGTCCCAGCTCTTCTCGTGCCCAAAACTAATGGGACATACCGAATGCGTATCGATAGTCATGCAGTCAACAAAATTACCATTAAATACAGGTTTCCGATTCCTCGGTTTGAGGACCTCCTTGATCAGCTACATGGATCATTAGTGTTCTCAAAATTGACTAACGTTGCGGGTATCATCAGATACGAATGAGACCAGGGGATGAATGGAAGACTGCGTTTAAAACTAGAGATGGGTTGTATGAGTGGATGGTGATGCCCTTTGGTCTCTCAAACGCTCCAAGTACTTTCATGCGCCTTATGAATCATATTTTTAAACCTCTGATCGGTAGATGTGTGGTCGTCTACTTTGATGACATTCTGGTCTTTAGTAAAAAATTGCAACAACATCTTCTCAACATCTACTTTGATGACATTTCCCTTTTCTCTCTCCCCGCCATAAATCTTTCCCCTTTTCTCTAATTCCCCCTAAATTGAAGAACCCTAATTTCCCCCATCCAAAATTCGTTCGATTAAACACTAAATTGAAAGGAAAAACTTGTACCGCAATGTACCAATCGCACAGGTAAGTGTTTAATCTTGCTTTGTTTTTGTTAAAATGAAGTCAATCAATAAGTTAGGTACTCTAGAGGTTCATTATTGTGGTGGGTTTTTGAAAAATCCACTGCGATACGAAGGTGGGGTGTTGGTTACTATGGGTGAAGTGAAATATAACGAGTATACATTTTAGTCATTCAATAAAAAAGTAATTAAGGTGATAAACACTTTTTATCAAGCAACCAAAGGAAAATCTGTTAGGGCTATATTATTGTGTACCTGGTAAAGAATTAAGTATGCGTTTACGTTACATGGTATGTGATGGTGATTTTAGAAATATTGTTAAGCATGCTATTGCACATGATGGGCCTATACATATGTATGTAGATTTAGAAAAATTAGATATGTCAAGTTTTATTGAAGAAAGTGATGATGAATGTGAGGAGGAAGTGAAAGAGGGTGTGAAAGAAGATAAACAGATGGGGAAGGTGATGATGATAGTGAAGATCCTGACTATGATGGAGATGGGGATAAGGAAAGTGATTCAGAAAGTGAGAGTATGGCAGAAAGTGAGGGTGGAAGTGGAAGTCAGTCAGAAAGTGATTCAGACAGTGATTGTCCTAGCTTAGATCATCTAAGTGCTGGTGAGGAAGAATTGATGGAATGTAGGAAGATGAAACAAAATAGGAAAAGTGGTAATGCGCACCAAAGCATATCACTAAATAAGGGTTTCAGTCCAAAGAAACAACCTATGCCAGTTTTGAGAACACCAAATAAGGGAATCAGTCCAAAGAAACTGACTTTTGAGGCTGAAGAGGGTAAGAAAAATGAAAATGATGAAGACCTTGATACTGGAAATCACTCGGATCCATATTACAATCCAAATGCTGAAGAAGGTCCAGAAAAAGAAGATAATGACAAGATTAAGTCTCAAATGCATGATCCTACACTTCATTGGAAGTTAATGCATCCATTAAAAGGAGAGAGATTTGAAAGTATTGAGCAGTTTAAAGATTCCATTATTAAGTATGCATTGGCAAATGGGTATCCACTATATTATGAAGACAATAAGAGTACACATGTGCTTGTTAAATGTGGGGTGAGAAATGCTAAAGAAAAGGGAATTGTTGTTGAGAATCCATGTCCTTTTAGGCTGTGGGCATCATGGATTCAGGATGAGTCAACTTTTCAAATCAAGTCTTTGAGGACTAAGCATACATGTTCAAGAAAGCAACATTTGAGTGGAATTGTTACTGTAGGGTGGATTGCAAGACAGTTTGGTGATAAGATCAGGATGAGCAAGAAAATAACCCTTTCAGAATTAAGACATATGGTTATGAGGAAGTACAATGTAAGGGTGACACTCAGTCAATGTAGTAGAGCAAGAGCAAAAGCAATATATGAGATGACCACAATTCTCAACAATCATTATGCTAGGATATGGGACTATACAGAGGCAATAAACAAGACAAATCCAGGAAGTACAGTAGAGGTAAATGTTTAATTTAACCCAGATGGAACTACAACATTTCAAAGGTTTTATGTGTGTTTCAAAGCTTGCAAGGAAGGTTGGTTAGCAGTGTGTAGGAAGATCATTGGACTTGATGGGTGCTTTTTAAAGGGTACTGCACAAGGTGAGTTGTTGTCAGCAGTTGGTAGAGATGCAAATAACCAAGTTTTTCCCATTGCATGGGCATTAGTGGATGTTGAGACAAAAGAAAACTGGTTATGGTTCTGCAGATTGATCCAAAATGACCTTGGACTAGGAAATGGTGATGGGATTGCAATAATTTCTGATCAACATAAGGTTAGCTTCTTTTTAAACTCTTTATCATACTTTGCCAAATTATATGAAAACATATTGTCTATATTACTGTCCTTAAATTTGTTACATTTTGGCTTAAAAAATAGGGTTTGATTGAGGCAGTTGCTCAAGTTTTACCAAATTGTGAACATAGACAATGTGTCAGGCATGTATATGCAAATTTTAGTAAGAAATGGGCTGGGGTGTATTTTAAGAACTATTTTTGGCAAGCTGCAAAGTCAACATATCCAGAACATCTTATGTTCATTTTGGATAAAATCAAACAAGGGAATGAAGAAGCATACAATTATCAGGATTGGATTAGAGCATTTTATGAACCAGGATTGGATTGTGATTATGTTGAGAATGGCATTTGTGAATGCTGGAATTCAATGATCAAAGATTTTAGGAAGATTCCAATTATTCATATGTTTGAAGAGATAAGAAGGAAAGTGATGACAAGACTTAATGATCAGAGACTTAATGGGCAGTCATGAACTGATGATATCTGCCCCAGTGTGAGACTAAAACTGGAAGAAAGCAAAATAACACACAGGTATGAACTTAAAAGTTGTCTAGTTTATTAGTTTCTGAATTGTTCTCTTGTTTAGTATTAGTCTGCTTATAATTCTTTTTTAGGGATTGAGAGGTATTCAATGCTGGTTTTCAAGAGTTAGAAGTGATATATAAAAGTGATAGCTTTCTTGTGAACTTGGATAAGAGGGAATGTAGTTGTAGAGCATGGCAGTTGAGTGGAATACCATGTCTACATGCAGACAAGGCCATATATGCTCAATACAAAGAACCTGAACCATTTGTAAGTGATAGTTTAAGAAAAGGCAAGTTCTTGGCTACTTACATGTATAATATAAGATCAGTGGGTGGTGAAATTATGTGGCCAAAGACAAATAGGATTCCACCATTGGCACCACCTCTGAGAAGAATGCTTGGAAGACCAACAGTGAAGAGAAAAAGGGCAAGCAATAAGGATGGACCTATAATGTCTACAAAGTCAAAAAAATGTTCCAATTGTTGTCAGTATGGGCATAATGCAAGAAGCTGTTCAAATGTTCCATTGCCAAGACAACTAAAAATACCCAAAAAGAGAGGTAAGCCAAGGATTGATGGCAGAAATAGTGGTCCAAGTCAAGGTGGTAATGGTAGAGGTGATGGTCCAAGTGAAGGTGGTAATGAAAGAGGTATTGGTCCAAGTCAAGGTGGTGGCAGAGGCAGAGGTGGTGGTGCAAATGTTGGTGGTCCAATTGGTGAAGGTCAAAGTAGTGAAAGTCAAAGTCAACCAGTGCAGCAGTCTGCACCTGTTCAAGTTGAGGAAAATGTCACTAATCTTCATGAAGATGAACCATTGGAGCAGTCTGCACCCATTCAACAATCTGCACCAGTTGGATCCTCTAAAAGAAGAATGAAAAAGACACCAACAAGGAAACCATTTGTTCCTCCTAGAAAGAAGTCAGAAAGGATTACAAAGGATAAGCTTGCAAAAAGAGTGGTAACCAAAGATGGAGTTGGCATGAGTAGTGACAAACCATTAAATGTTGAATAGATATATGTGTAATTCTGATATCTTTTGAAACTCTAATTTAGTAGAATTATGCAATATTTTGTACTTGCATTATGTAATGCAATCTTTTGGAACTCTTGTGTATTTTCAGTATGTAATCTATGCAATATTATGTACTTGCATTATGTAATGCAATCCTTTTTTGTCTAATTTCAGTATGCAATATTATGTGTAATTTCAGCCTAAAACATTTGTAGAAACAACATTACAAAATATTACACATGTACAAACCATCACAAAATATTACAAAACATTTGTAGAAAACAATAATTGCAAAAATACTTCCATTGAATTTCATTCAAAATGTTACAAAAAAGCACAACTGCAGAAAAGAAGGCTAGAACACATTCATTCTTGAACACTTGCAGAAACTGATAAACTAGAAAACATTACAAAAGCTTACTAATTGATTGACAAACTGATAAACTAGAAAAGAAGGAAATACATAATACAAGAACATATAATACCCATTATAATCCTTCTTGAACACTTCAATTTTTTCCTCAAATTTGTGATTTCTTCTTCATGTTTCTTTCTTTCATCTCTGAAATCAATCATCTTGCCTGTATACCAAACTTTTGGTAGTGGTGCGTCAATCCAAGAGAAGTAGTTACATCTTCTAGCAGCCTGGTAATTAGGACAACCAAGAAATCTCCTACCTGGGTTGTTATTAGTCCATGACGTCCATCTTTTTGCTACATCACCACAAAAACAACGAGAAACAGGTCCTCGAGATATATTCTTGAGTTTTGGAGGGAAATAGAGAAAAAGGGGGAAGAAAGAGCGGGGAGAGAGAAACTGATTGAGAAATATATGTTTTTTTGATATATAAATTGATATATGTATTGGGTTGGTCAAAGTTAAATGCCACCTCAGCAAAAGTGATGACGTGGTGGAGGTGACGTGGCACTTAACGGGCTCCGTCTGTCAAAAACTCACGACATACCCTTTATTAGGAATTTTATGAAAATAGGATTCTTTAAATAGACGAAAACAAAATAGGTTACCTTTAATAGGAATTTCGTGTAAATATGTTACCTTTTTATGGAATAAACCCTTAAATATGATCCAATTATCAACATTCATCTTCTAATGTGTTTTAATTTCACTGCAACGTCACATGCTTATACTATTTATTGAGTCTATGCTTAGTAATGAAAGCTTCCTTGTTTATTAAACTCTCCTAAAACACCCCAAGAACACCCCCTCCTCATACCACCCACTTCTTTCACTATTAATCCATTATTTTATTATTTAATTTTCTTTTTAACAAAGTTAAACAAACACATTTTATTATAATTAAAACACATTACATTAGTTAAAAATAAAAGACAATACATAATTAAAAAAGCTAGTACTTAGATAAAAAAACACGGAAAACGATGAAATGCTACGATTACTCATCATCTTTTATTGACATACTTCCTATGCTACGGGAAGCGCTTTCGTCGAGTCACTACTTGTCGTGTTGCGGGCATTTGACTTCCCACGTAGTTTTGTCTTCCCCGCAATTGTCGTGGTACGATTCGGACCAAGTGCATTGGTCACCTAACGTGTGACCGGCCTTAAAAACATCATCGACTACCATCTTGACCTTGCTCATCTCCCTCTGTAGAAACGAAGAATAGTGTTCTTCGTGCTTTGAGACCTTGCGGCCTGGTGCTTGTATTGCCTCAACGTCTTGCTTGCATGGTCGTCTTTTCTCCCATAAGTAACCCATGACCCTAGAAAGTTCAGTTTGATGGAGGGTGTCCTCTTTGATATCAGCCATGATTCGTGTTTTCGTCTCATTTTCGGTCAGACGAGGTCGGTGAACATTTTATTTTGATGATAAGGACGCCATTTGGTTAGCAATAGTGAGTGAGTTTGTAGAAGAATGAAAATTGAAATGATGATGAAACTAAATTGTGTAGGCTAGTGTTTATAGAGTCACTTCCAAGCTAGCCATTCAGGGACCAGAAGTATAAATGTTTTTGAATTTTTGGCCGTTTGAGAGACTGAAAGTGTAAATATTTCAAATTCGAACGTTGGAGGGACTAATTGTGTAAAAATTTTGAATTTTGAACGTTGCAGGAACGTTTTTTAGTTTACCTATAAATACTGGTTCGTTATCAAATATTTATGATCAAAACTCAAAATTATATAGATCTGAAATGGCTTCTTCATCAAATGTCCTAACCGAAAATGATTGTCGATCAAGTGCAGGAAAGTATCATGGCTGGTATCCTTGACCACCAATGGTTTAAAGAGGAACTTGTTACAGTTATGCGAAAACTAAATGCGAAGAAGCAATGGTGTGTATGAACAGATGGTTATCAATGTATAGCTTTTATTATTGTAACTTGATCTTGGCCCAAATAGAAGAAAAACCCCAACCCGGAGAAGATTATAAGATCCTGGCTATGAAGATTAAAAGCCACCGGTCAACTATTATCGAACTCTTGATTCATTTTACCAGTTCAACTCATTTTGCCAAATTTCCCTTTTGACCAATTTGTTGGTCCAATGCTATCATTCATGAGTAGCTGGGTCGAATACTCCATTCTCAGCTTATTGAAGTGCCATTAAGTAATATTCTCATTGTTTTTGATGTTCAATTTTCAGCTGAAAACGCTGAGCAGGCATTAGCGCACCTGTGGCTTAAAGCTGTGATTTAAAGAATTATTAAACCAATGCATTAGGTGAAACTGTACATATTTAATTAGTCAAAGATACTTTTTAGTATCAACTCTGGACATCAAAACCAAAGAAGAAATCCTTGAACAGAAAATGGTACGCATGGGACTTTTGAACGAAATATATAATCCTTACAACACAAAGAGATAGGATAGGTAGCTTGTTTTTTGAATGTCAGATTATGTACAAAATTCTTTTTTTGATTTTGGTGATTCTTTTTTATAGATACGACTTACTATTTAATAACTTGTATATTTTGTACGATAAAACACATTGAATGATTTGTCTGGATTATTCTGGTTATGACATTCAAATCAAAGCTTAAAGTCACTAGGGTTTTTGCATTGTCGATGAGAAAAGGTGTTCTTAATTGTGTGGATTGGTTAAAAATACTACATATTACATGTTAAAAATACTACAAAACAACTAAGACGCTGCGTACAGAGCTATACGCAGCGTACATACACGTATTAGCTAGTGGGCCAATGAGCCCGACAATACTTCAAACTATAAAGTCTTGTCATTGTAATAAAAAACTTAATTAGGATGGACCATATGGTATAAAACTTCATATTCTTTGTAAACATACATTGATATTTAGCTTACCAATAGAGTTGCTAGGGTGGGCCTTAGCCGTTCCTATGTACAATGTGGCTTGGCCACCGGTGGGAATGGGGGGTTCGTATTTGTGTGCAATAATGTAATGTGTATGTTATTATTATTATTATTACTATTATTATATTATATTTATATCCTCTTTATTATATATGTTTTAAAATATGTTTTAAAGATGAAAATGAAATTATTTTATAAAAGTGTAACAAAAGGTTAATCTTGTCTTTTGACATAATATAATTTATATTTGAATTCCTTCAACTGAATTTCATTGTATTTTGTTAACCCAACACAACACACATTTTAAACTTTCACATTCTAATTCCTATAAATACCTATTTCTTTAACGAGGCGCGTAACACGACCATGGCAAAAAGTGTAACCCGACCAGACAGTATTAGCGGTGACGTCGCCGCTAATGCTGCGGACCCCATCTGACGCACATTAGTTACTTTTGACCGTTGACAAGACCTTTGACTAAGATGTCACCGCTAATGCTAAAACCTATTTTTCTTTTAAACCAACCGCGGAACCCAAACCAGACGATTCAAACAAAAAAACCCCACATCCGGCCACCCCAATTTTCTCTGCATATTCCGGCCATCAACCCATTTTCCGCCCATCACCCTCTCTATCAAGAATCAGGCCACCCCCACCTTCTTTTTGGTGACGAAATTCCGGCCACCCGCTTCCGGTTTTTGCCCATCAAGTCTAGTTTGTCATTGTTTTTACTTGAGTATCTTGCACCCGATTTATTCATTGTATTGTGAATCCGTTTGTGTGAAGAAAAGAAGGAACAAATAAGAAAAGTGTTGAGATTTAATTTTCACAAACGGATTTTTGTTTAGAAAGTTTAACTGAGTAAGAGAGAAATCAAAGAAATTGTTTCGAATTTTGTTTGAGAGAAAGAGTGTGATACATATTTTTTTTAAATGGTCGTTGTTGTTTAATGTGCAAAAACTTGTTTTAATTTACAAGATAAAGTCATCTCGTGAATGATAATGAAAACTTGTTGTGAGATGAGCACAATATCACGCATGTTATAAATTTGTAACATCTGTCAAACTTTTTGATGGTCAAATTCATTTCCTTCAATAAAATAAGTTGGTTGCAAGCTATAACAAGGAACAAGATCACATGAAGTGTGTTGCTTTTCAAGAAAAGTTGGTCAAATTCAGTACTATTATATCTTGGGAGAAAATAATCTCAAATGTCACGTCATTAGCGGCGACGTCGTAAGCATTAGCGGTGAAATCGCCGCTAATGTCTATGACGTGACATCTTGGGATCGGACGATGTCAGTCATTATTGCAGGCATGTCAGGTTCGCCACGTCATCAGCATTAGCAGCAACGTCACCGTTAATGTCCTGATCGAGTTACCCTATTTCTGATCGTGTTAGCTGTGTTTCTTTAAATGATTGCAATTTTTTAAAAAACATTCTCCGACTACCCTGAGAAGATTTAAAAAATAGTACTCGTAATAAAAATCACGGACTAGATCGGACGGTTACCAACCTAACTCTATATTTGGGAAAAACTCGCGCGTCACACATTTTTCTTTCACACACACTCTCTCTTCCTCTCTCACTCTCACTAATGTGACTGTGTGTTACACACAGTAGACTGAAGCATATATAGAGATTCACATTGAGACCTTTATAGTAAAATCAATTCAGAAAAAGAGAGATATGTCAACATCATCCGTTGCTAAAGATGCTGTTGAGTTTACTACCGGCATCAATGGCTTTGAAACCGTCATTCTCCATCAAAAACCTCACACTTCTGTTCAGGTATCTACACTAACTCCCATTCTTCACTCTATATCTATACCTGTATATATATAATATATATATTTATATATACACATGCTGTAATTGTTGGTGAATATTATGTGATCGCATTGCTAATCGATTTGATATATTCATATCGCAAGTGATATAGACCACAAAACTGTTTGTTTTCGTTTAATTAGGTTTTATATGTTGTTACATGCCATCGGATTCTCGCGATATAGGAATTTATGAACATTTATTGCTCTATTCAGAGAATATTTTGTAGTATGTGTATTTTTATTGTATTGTGGAGTAGTTTGCTGGTGGATTTTGTTTCAGCATATCGCTGATTGATTCGATATAGTTGTAGTTTGCATGATATAGATTATGAAACCGTCAATTTAGTTTTAGGTTAGATTTTTGGTTATCTGCAACCGGAATCTAGGTATATTCTATGAAGATTAGTTGCTCTATTGGATTAGAACTTTTTAGGCTACACTTGCGTATTTTATACGCGGTTTTTGCGACAGCATATGTTGAGATGGCCTTAAGTTGTTTGATGTTATAGTATACATATAACTTGCACATAGAATGTATCTGTAAACTACAAGTTTGATCTCGTTTATCGAACCAGAATTTTGAGTAGCAATTTTCTAGAAGCGAGTGATAAGTGCAGCGGTGTGGCGATAATTGTTTGCAGAAACAGTTTACAAGAATTTACTTCAGAGTTGCTAGTTTATTAAAGAAGTAGAACAACGTATCTGTTTTAAACATATTTGGTTTCTGACAAATTAGAACATCTTTTAGGCTTATTTATTACAGGTACACTGGGCCTTATTATGTAATTTAGTTTTCAACCATACTTATGATTGGTTTGTTAATGATCTTTTCTGTTGTCAGTTTAGTCCATAAAGAGGGGGACAAGTTAGAATGTTATAACCATCTTTTTATATGATAAATTACTGTCAGGTGGTCACTTTTTATCTGAGTTAGCGATCTTTACAAAGTTATGCAGAGGTAGGCGCTCGAGTCACTATCTAGCATTTAAATCATAGAAATGTGGTTTTTAAGCCATATTCATTATAAATATTATAAATATATAGAGTATAATAGTCAGTAGATCATGTTTATATATGAGAATTAAGAATCTAAATATATATGTACAATTACTATTCGATACCACTAGTTTCATTGTTCCAGCAATGTAGATGGTTATATATAGTTGGGAAAAATTATGCGTTGAAGACGTAATTAAAAAGCTTGTTGTTTCCTCTTGTTATCTTTTTTGAACACTTTTTGACATACTCTTGCTGCTCCTAATCTTTCATGGTCAGTCAGCTCCAATAGGACAAGTAACTATTTGTAAAATTCCATCTAATTGTAGTTCTCTATGATTATGGTGAATGTATAATCATGCAAGCTGGTCTTATCTGTATCTTTGTTGGCTTAGTCTAACTTTCATCATATCTGAAGGCTTTGCATCTTTGATGGCCTTTAACCTTTCTATTTTTGCAGGTATATCTGTATGGAGCTCATGTGACATCTTGGAAAAATGAGCGAGAAGAATTGCTTTTTGTCAGTAGCAAGGTACCAATTATTCACAAATTCTATCTATGATGAATGCCTTAATACTCCTATCTATACTACTAAAGGTAATGGGATTACTGGTACTCTGAACTTTTTATCTGGCACTTAGCTTCATTAGGAAATTTGTTGTACCATCTCCATTTTCTTAGCTCAACAGATCTGCAAATGCCATGAATATTAGAATCTCGGTTGTTGATTGACTTGGTTCCAATAATATGTGTTATTAGAACTACCTGTTACGACCACATATGGTTCAATATGCTATTGGCAGAAATTGTTATTAAAGCATGGGATATAGATGTGTTGAATTTCCTGGTTTTGTTTTGGTCAACTTATCCTCAGCTTTATTTTGCGGGAAGGTAGAACGTTAGACTGCATCCAAAATTCTGTAATTCTTGGTAAAGTGGATTGAGAGGGGTCTATTCTATTGTTGGTTTTGAATTGTATACTGCGAATACCCCTTTGCATTGGTGTCTTGCTCAATAGTCCATAAATATATGTGTTTGCAGGCAATCTTTGCTCCTCCAAAGAGTATACTTGGGGGTATTTCTGTATCCTTTCCTCTAGTAAGTGTCTCTATCTTTTTGCTGTTTACTTCTCTGTTTCTGGATTTGTTTAGGTCGTGGATAGTGGGACACCTTCTTCTTTCATGCAGTTCCCAGATAAAGATGCTCTTGCAGCATTTGGATTTGCTAGAAACAGAGTATGGACCATAGACTCTGGCGGCTCTTCTTATCTACCCAATGTCAATAATGAAGTTTCTGTGGATCTGTTACTGAGTCCCACTGAGAAGGATTTGAAGATATGGCCTCACAGGTATATAGATCTTTGCTTACATTGTATGTTATGTACTTTATGCTTTTACTATCTCGTATGCTATTTATGCTTTCTGTATGTTTTATTGCTGCATAGTTCCAACCCCTTATATCATTTGCAGGTTTGAGTATCGGCTGAGGGTTGCTGTAAGACCTGGAGGAGAATTAGTGTTGACATCTCGGATCAGAAATACCAACCCTGATGGAAAGTCATTTATGTTCGCATTTGCCTGTCCAGCCTATTTTTCTGTTTCAGATATCAAGTTATTTTTTCATCATATATATTGATATTCAGGTGTAGATTTAGTGTATTTGCTGATATTTACTTATTATTATTGATTCATTTTGTGCGAAAAATTTTATTCACTAGCAAGAATTCTAAATGTTCTTCATGAGTTTTGTGTTACACTATTGCTTGGGTAGACTTTTTTTTTCTTTTTCTGGGTAATGGGATACCCCAATGATTTTATAACTACACATAAATAAGGTTCAGTACAAGAAACGTGACAGAGTATCACATTCGTTTATATATGGCATACCATATATATTACAAGCATTAAGCAAACAATAAACACTGTTACTTCCAAACTGATAAGTAACAATTACTAGGAAGTAGGGCAAGGTAGTCTCCAATTTGTGACAACAGCACCACCAGAACTAAGTAGCTGCTACCATATCATCTTCCAATGCATTAAGTAGCTGCTACCATTGCTTGGGTAGACTTTGTACATAGAAAATGTTGTTCAACATGTAGTTACGATAAAACAAGCTCATGTTACTACCGTGGTATATTGGTGGTTCGGATATTTATTTCTAATGAGTTCTTATTGATTTATGGAAAATAACTTGGCTGCAGGCTTATGCAGCTACCTTTGCTGCATGCCAGTTGATTAACTACACTCTTTTTCACTAAAACCTTGTTCCAGTGTCATTGGAATTCAAGTGTCAAAGTGAGATTTCTAAATATGTTATTGCACTATAAAACAGCTAATTCCACCATGCGATAAGGCATCATCAGCAAAGCTACACATTCACATTCCCACTTTCAGAAGTCAATACCCAACCACAAACCCATTCTCAGTTTCTAACTCTTATTTTTATGCAAAAGTGTACAACATATATATAAGAAATGTGTACAGAAAATGTTTGATGATAAAACGTGTGAAGGAAAAACTTGGTTAGTTCATGGACAGGTTAAAGTTGTTGCATAGATAGGCACTTATGAAGCCAAGTTTTTCTCTTTGAGATGAGACTTTTACTTTAGCTATATCCAAAGGATGGCTATTAAGATACTAATTACTGAATTATCTCTTATTTTGCTATGTGGAAAATACAAATCCAAGTCAGTTGTATTGTATGATATACAATATAATTGGTAACCTCACTTCATTTTTAATCATACCTGATTTCAAGTTTGCTCCAAAAGTGAATCAATATTATCATATAATGACTCTTTGCTATCTCTAAGAGTAAGTGAAAGTATTAGCTCTGCTATGTTTGTATATCACACTTCCAAGTATATCTCATTGACACCTTATTGTGTGAAGATACAGCTAAAAAATATCCGTAATATGTAATCGTTTCATTTAAGGATTTTTGGGCATTTGTGTAAACTTTTAACTTTCATTGAGCAGTTTCAGGTTTTGGATCAAAGCTGTAATGGGGTGAAATTGTAAAGATGAATCTCTTTTGAGTATGAAACTACATTTTTGTTGAGTTGAAGAGATACAATTCTTTTAGCCTTAGACAGTTTACAGTTCTAAGTTTTCATCATAAGTTAGTTTGGTCTTGGCCTATCTGGAGCATATACGTTTAGTGACACTCTTCACAAAATTGGGTAGTGACACTATTCGCCACATTGGGTTCTGTATACTTCCGCGGATGTAGTGCAAGGGATACATATTCTTTATGCTCGAGTTTCATACTTTACTTTTTAGTAAATTTGAAGAAGAGAATTGCTTTTAAGAAGCCTTTATAGATCTGGAATTACAAAGTTTATACGTAGCATGCTGGTGTTACACACAGGTTTGTGCATTGGGTTAAACCACACTTGACTCACTGAAATTCCTGTTGTCCGGAAAGCCCTGTTTTGTCTAGTACTAGTAAATGTAATCCTGAAAATATACCAGTGGCTGTGTTTATGTATGGGGACCCTGCTCTTTCTACAGTTATTTTTTAGGCTGTGAATCAAGTACGACAATAATGATTCAGCTTAACATAGTATCTCAAAAGGAAAATTAGATGTTTATGTCCAAGTTGATCTTGTTGATGCCGGTAGATGATATTAATTTGGAGCTGACCTTATCTGCATTGATATGAAGCAATTATCTGGCCCTCCTTTGCTAATTCCTTGAACTGTTTAAACTCCCATTCAATGCTCGTTTTGGATCATTGGTTGTCAACTATCTGGCGGGATCAGTGGTTATCTGTTTCTAAAGGAAACATCTTACTATTTATCCCTCCAGTGATGTTCGAGTGGAAGGATTGGAGACACTTGATTACCTTGACAATATGAAGAACGAAGAAAGATGTACAGATCAAGGGGATGCATTAGCCTTTGAATCCCTTGAATCGGAGGTAATGTTCTTGCCTCTTATCTCACTTTAATTATGTTGCCATGGTTAAGCTTATGTAGTATCAATTGTTTACCCAGATTGACATGACATATCTGAGCACACCAACAAAGATTAAGATTCGGGATCATAAAAAGAGGCGAACACTTGTCATTCAGAAAGATGGGCTTCCTGATGCTGGTGCGATTATGCATTTTCGTATAAGATTTTTTGTTTGATTGTTCCAGATGTCCAGGTTCTAAATTTTTTGAAATTTGAACTCATAACATGTTTCCGTATTAAGGAATAATCTGCAAAATGAAAGTTCTTTCATGTGCATGGGTATATCCTTGAGCATGGCCTTTGAGCCCATAAGGGCCATAGCTTTCTGTATTTGATTTTTTATTTTGTTTCAGACTTTCAGTTTTCTTGTGTATTTTGCATTTAGAGGAATGTTTGTGTTCTGCTCTATTATTGTCATCCACCATCTGACAAAACTGCAATTACCTGTTTGCAGACTTGCAGTTAATCTTTCCAACCAAAATTTCCTTTCTGTTCATAGACAATTTATTAATGACTTGCTGAAGAATATCAATTCAGAATTAACCTAGTTTTCAAAATAGTCGTGTTCAGTATTACTTGGTGAATGTGAATTCACATATCTGCATAAGTAACTAAACTGTGTTAATTATTTTCACATTTCTGCATAATTAGTAACGACATTTTGTTTTTGGCTCTTTTGTTAGTTGTGTGGAATCCATGGGATAAGAATGCAACAAATATGGCTGGTTTTGGAAAGAATGAGTACAGACACATGCTTTGTGTGGGGGCAGCAAGAATGGAAAATCCAGTTACGTTGAAGCCTGGTGAGGAATGGACAGTAAAGCTACAACTGTCGGCTGCTAATTTGAGCTAATGCAGTAGTTGAGAAACATATGCTGATCAATATAATGTACAGGTATGTTTGCTGATTTTTACTAACTTATGTCAATTGAGAATGCTTTGGTTCTAGCATTATCAAATCCTGTGTTACAAAGTGGTTGATGTGTGTGCATGTGCATGTGCATCATCCTAGTTTCTCTGGGTTTTTTTTTTTCTTACCACAGTCCACGTTATTGTGGGGGTTCTGTTTTGATGGACAGAAGTGTGATTTGAGTGAGATGGAATTGGTTATGTGTAGATGTGGCAATTCCATGCCCGCTTTTTAATAGCAGATCAATTTGTGCTGTGATTTTTTAATGACATGTCAAATGGGTAAAATAGTAAAACTTTGCAATACAGAAAACTATTCAAATGTATAGTTACTGCCAAAATTGCCTCAAGTGTATTATAGTAGTTAAAGCTGCAATCTATCCAGTTGTTTTGTTTATTAAAAGTTGCTTTGAGTTTTTGACCAGAGTACTAGACTTTTTTTAGAGACCACTCAAGTATTTATCTGATATAATTCTTACCATTTTTGGTCAAAAACTCAAAGCAATATGCTAAGTTTAGGTTTATCGAGAAGAAAACAATTTTAACCCATTACACATCAACACCTCATCAAATGTTTCTTAGTATTTTCATAATTTGTCAACACAATTTCGTCATCCGGTATATTTTTTTGCCATATTTGACACAAGCGAATCTAGATACGTAGTTGGATGGCCTCTACAGTTGCTTTAGTACTTACATAGCCGTACTTAAAAAAATATTAATTTTTGGGTTGCCTCCGCATACATTTTCCCCATTAGTATTTTGATTCTATATATAAAAAAAACAATGGCAAATAAGTGGGACACATCGTGCCAACCTGACTTGTATTGAGTGTTGTAAAGTTAGTTTGTGAGCTCATATTTTGACTTAAGTTGTTTTTATGCAACAAACAGACAAGCATAGTTTCTGTTTCAGTGTTAAGATCAATTTGATAATTGGCTGACTTTACAATATGACTATGCAATTCAGTTTTAGTGAAGATAAACTAATAAGTAATTAAATGTCCCTGATTTGTAACTTTTTGTCTATCCGACCTAATGACACTCTTATGCTGCAGGTTTTTCATAAAAGCAAGGTTCTTAGCAACTCTTCTGGGATTCCTATTTTCTTGTGTAAAGTTTTCATTGCATTGGTAAGACTGGTTGAGCTTTTTCTCAGCAGAGAACTTGTCAAAAAGACTGTTGGTTTACTAGAAACTATTGAATGGCGATACTAATCGAATAATCAGCAAGAAAGCATAAAGAGATGGTTGAAAAGATTACTTATGTTGTGGTTTGGTAGAGCAATACAATATGATGAAAAATACGTACTACATGAGAAGCAGGTTGTTTTCTGCTCTTCATATATGTGATACCCTTGTTTCACCAATTGCTATGCATTTTGTGTTGTTCGTTGGATATGTTTGATAAACAAAGTGTAAGCACATGGTATAATACTATTAGAGAAACCTCTAAAATCATAAACACTGTTGTGCAAAACTTCCTGCAAACTTGATAAGAAACGGCCACTAGTTTTCAGTATAATGAGCATGCATAGATTATTGGTAGCATGATGAAATTAATGAATATACTCTCGACTAGAGATATAATACGTTGTTCTAGATGTAGTGGATATACCCTTAAATCTAGTGGGACCAATACATTATCTGAGAGATACAATGAACTTCTTGTTTGTTGTGAAATGTTAATTGGATATATAATCCATATAAATTACTTAAGTATTCGATTAGTGTTAAGACTTGGTTGGTTTTGTATCATGAAAATCAAACAAAAGTACAAAACTTAAAGTTGGGTAGTTATGAAGTTTGCCTTATTGAAATACCTTTTAACAAGCATTTTATTTGGTACTAATTTGACCTTTCAGTCAGCACCTGCTCAGCAATGTGTAAGGATAGGACATTAGCCTCAGATATAATAAAGTTGCTGTTAGAAATTGGTATATCAGCCGAGTAATGGGGATGATTAAATTAACTCAGATTGGTGATCCTAAGAATAAGCTTCATATTGATTATTAATAATAAGTCAGTATTAGTTTCCTAGCACATTAAACTCCCTTATTGGTGCTATCTCCATCTGTGACCTAGTGGTAATCTAGGCCTAACCGTAAAGGTTATGGAGATGTTAACTAGTTATTGGATGGTGACACAACTAAAATGACATAATGTTCGTATAATATGAAAACTCTACCTACAATTCCACGTGTGTAATCTACTTAGTATAGGACTAATTCATGTCACAAAAGACATCATAGAACTTGTACATCAATATTTCACAAAAATAACTATTTTTTGTTGTAGTCTATATGATTCATATATAGAAGTGATGTAACTATGGTTAACAAAATACTATACAAGACAGCAAGTTAATGCCTGATTGTTTAGGTTGGTGCTTCTAATATAAATGTAAAATAACTATTAGTTTCTGGAATGGTTACATATCTCACTAGTACAAATACAGAATCTTATGCAAAAACTAATACATTTTTATGCAATTCCCTCTTTTTTTGTAAACTTATATTCATATGCGTTCCTTATGCATAGTGTTTTCTAGAAAGGTATTATAGATAATAACGTCAACATTTTAATCACAGGGGTTGCGTTGAATATCAAGGAATGGGCTTAAGCTTAACATGCCGCCTCCTTCTTACTTAACCCGCACTATATGTGTGACACCCAAAAGGTAAAACCTTTATTGTAACACTCTTTTGCAGGGTTGGTGCTGACGTTTAAGCTTGTTCGTGATGGTGTAACCATGAATGGGCGTAACAACCACCTCCCTCCCACTCAACCTGGGCATCATGTGTGTGTGAATGTAAATCGTAATGTTTCTAATTATATGGTAGGTCGTTTTTGTTCATTCGTTTACGTCTGTATGTTTTGTTCAAGAACACAAACGGACATGAACAAGCCAATTTTCTTAATGAACGAATACGAACACAATTTTTTGTTCATCTGTTCATGGAACGTTTGTTAAGTTAAATGGAACGACACCAACAAGGCCTTGTTTTGTTTGTTTTGTTTACAGGCCTACACCTCACGTGGATCAGAAATCCAGTAATATCAATCGAGTCTAGCCTGCTTGCACCTGTTTGAGATCCACACTTTAGAGAACAGTTGAACTTGAGGAAAGATGTCTTGTGCCTTATTAGCCTTCGGGCATTAGAAAGAGCATGAACTATTTGGTTCTGCCACTTCTAAACACCCATAACCCTGCCATCAAAGATTTGATGTGTCCAGAAGTGGCGACACAGAATAATGACCGTTACAACAACAGGAGACGTCTGAAATAACAACCACCTTTAACGAAGTCCTCATATCCAGGTGTTTACGTTTCATACAAATTATCGTTTTGATCAATTGTTCTCATATGTATACCCAAAAAGAAATGTTTTGGGTTTTTACAGGATTGCATCTCTACTTTTGATTTTGTGGTATGACGGTAACCCCACTTTAGCCACCTCTGTTGAGATGGCAAATAAACCCCTCTCTTCGCAATCATCCAACAAGGTCTTGGAGCCAGACAAATAACCAGCCCTCCACATTGTAAGGTTTTCCTTCTCTCTCAAGCATTACAGACATTGTTCTTCCTCAAAAAGCTTTCCAGGTATGCATTTCCTCAAAAGCGTCATTGATACTCATTAGACAAGGCAGATACATTTCCCCTTTTCACATGCAGTTTGAATTATAAATAACCGAAGATGGCACTTTAGCAATTTTAAGTTCTATGCAGTATAAATTTTAAAATTATAAGGATTGTTCTCTCTTCAGACATTCCACCATCTTATCCTTTCTTTTTTCTTAACGTTCAACAACCTGATTTTGTGATATATAAAATTAGATGTGGGAATTTTGACCCATTCACTTACAAGGGGTTCATTTGGGATGTTCATCAGGCCCAATAAAAATAACTCATAGGAATTGGTCAAATGGGTTGAAAGTTTCTGAAGTAAAACTTTTTTCTGTCTTAGTTGCAATTGTTAGTGATTTTGTGTAATTACGTGACAAGTTAATTATTAGTAAAATTATTAGATGTTAGAAACAGTGTTGTGAGCTGATCAAACCCGTAAAAGATTACTCATTTTGAAGTAGACCCATTTGATGCATTACCCAACCCGCCTGACCACCGATTTTGCCACCTCCTACTTAAAGAGACTTAAACTCATGGTTTAGGGGTTATAGAGTCTATTTGTCACAAGGTCAAACCCTTTACTTCCTTATTGATCAACATATACTTGAATTCCATGGTTTATTCTAGGGCTAAGTGCGCCAATATGTATCCCGAAATTTCAAACTTGCTATTGTATGTTTACGATTTTCAGCGGTTGCTGTTATATGCATCTCACCTTTTATTACTTGTAAACCAGCCACGTTGGCAAAAACTAAGAAAGTTCGATACAATCAAAGGAAGTTTGGAAGTTGAATATGTACAATAACAAATTGTGCCAAGTGTGTATATTCTAACTGCAGTTTCTTTGTTGGGACTTATGGTACAGGTTATTATTTTAAATGACATCATTGTTGGTATGTGCGCTGCTATGTATGGCCTCCATTTAGCGAGACCAACATTTGGATTAGAATCTGACTCATATTTTGTTTTCGGTTTTCTTTAGTAGTATGATGGCAACTTTTGGTTTATATTACTTGCAACTTTGGAGATGGTGTGTGTGGGCGTGTGAAATGTATATGCAGCTACCAACACGTATGTATGTAGAATTGAACAAGCAGTAAAATCTTATTGTTTTCGTACATTCAATTGACTTGTGTTCTTTTTATGGTAAAAAGTTTGGAACAAGTCATGTCTTTTAAACAAACTAGGAAAAGTTTAATAGGATAACCCATTGATTTTTATTGTTAAAGATTGAAACCACGTATGTATTGATGGTAATGATGTTTGATCTCATATTGATGTTTTATCTGTATGGTAATATATTTAAAAATTTGAATGAATATACATTAATCCGTCTCATTCAGTGAATATGGGTATTGGGGTATCGATGGATGCAATTCTTTTAATGAATTTGAATATGAACATGGAAATGAGACATGAAGTAAATATTGAAATAAATAAATGGATTTGGTGACCTTCAATTTAAATCCAATTTATTTGCCTTTAGGGCGAGACCCGATCAAAAAGACTCTCATAGTTAAAAATGGTATTAAAAAAAAAACTGTATTGCCATTAGACACGCCCAAGGATATCATTTTTACTACCTTATGGCCTTATAAAGAAATTGACTTTTTTTTTTTTTTTTAAAATAATTCTACCTTTAAATTACCAGAATTATCCTTGACTTTTTATGTTTTGCCTTTAATGAATTATAATTTACACTCTACTCCTTTATTTTAATAATTGACAATTTAAACCCTTATCTTTAATAAATTTACAGTATCACAATTATATCAACCTACACCACTTAACACCGTCATCACCACCAATAGTACCATCACCGACATCAGTAGACCACCTTCCCCACCACCGCCTCCGCATTGCGCGGGTACCATGCTTGTTCTTTCATAGTGTGAAGCAGATCTAATTTATTAAAGTATTTTCATATAATGTATGGAACATTATAATTATAACTAGATTTTAGACCCGTGTCAAATACACAGGTTTATTAAATTGTCAATATAAAATATAATATATGCAAGACAAAATACTTATAGGTTATATAAAACTATACTTTAAAAAGTTGAGATACTCATTACTTCAAAAATACATATACGATTTTGAGTCTAATATGAATTTGAAGAATGGAAAGGAAGGCGAGATGGACGGATTTGAAGTATATGGAAGAAAGGGAAGAAAGGGAAGATTGGGAAATTTTGGCAGATGTTCTTCTTGGGTTCATATACGCATGAGTTGGATGAGTATTTGTTTATTATATTAATAAACTAGATACATGCATATCTACCAATAAACTAAAAAAATTGAGGTGTTTTTAAAACGACACGTGACGTAATCCTTGATCGACACATGTCCTTTTAATTTATCTATTTTATTAAATTAGTTTTTTTTTATTGTATATAGATTCAATTTCCTTATTAGATTTCGAATTAAACTATATTTCTTAGCTTATACATACAAAACACATATTAACTATTATGATTCATCGTTTCCTCATTAATAAAGTAGTGTCTTTTTCTTTCTCAATTCTTCAACTTATATTACTTATATTACTTATAATAAGTTAATAATATAGAGACTTAGAAAAATTTGAGTTTACGATTTGAAATCACAAGGCTATTTGCCGTCATCCTCTATGCTTACAATTTTCGATTTTGATGTGATTTCCAAAATTTTAACTAAACATATATTATATTTATCATTACTGTTTATTATAAGTTAGCTTCGATCATCGGTTTACTTTAACCACAATTTATTTCATTTTAACAAATGTTTGAGACATATTCGAATTTCTTTATAATACAATCTATATACCTACCGTATATCGTACAGGTATTAGAAATATATATAGATATAAATAATATTGTAGAATATATATATATATATATATATATATGGCAGGTTATTTAGAGTTCACCTTATTTAGAGTCTAAAAAGGGTCTATATAACTTACACATGAGTTAGTTTAATTACACATGTGTAAGACCGTCCATCTTCTCCAGTGACTTTTCCAGCGAGAATCAGGTTCATTACACATGTGTAAGTCGTGGCGGTGGTGGTGACTTACAACTTACACATGGGTAAGTCGTGGTGGCGGTGGTCGTCACCGCCGCCGAAAAATCATGGTGGTGGTGGTAGGAGGTCGTTGGAATTTCAGGAGATGGAAGAAAATCAATGGACCTTTTTAGACTCTAAATAAGGTGAACTCTAAATAACTTTTCTCTATATGTAATTAATGTTGATAAGGTTGTCGATATTATTGTATTTGTTATTAGAATAACTTATATAATAATTGTAGTTATCTATATAGTAATTATCTATAGAAATTTTGTTGGTCGACTAACATAACTTAAATTTAATTAAATGAATTAAGTCACATGTGTTATTTATAAAATTAGAAAAATTGAGAGTTTTCATTGGTCATTAATGTTTGGTCATTTTCCTTTTAGTATATATAAAGATAAAGATTTATAACGATAATAATAGATTTCCTTTTATCTATAAAAAAAATCTTCTAATTTCATCTGGTTTAAGAGAGATCACTCATAAATTTCAACAACAATAATCTAGCCTTTGAATTTTTTTATATATAGTCAATAATATTTTACGCCCTTATAAGACTGAAGGTTATTTTCAATCTTAGATTAAACCTGAAAGCAATCTCTATATAGTGTTGTGGTAAGAGTAAGGTTGTTTACAACTTTATATCATAACCTTCCTTATACATCGTTAAGATATTGGGACCAAACACAATTAAAAATGGTATTGGATGCGGGTACTTCAACATTTTACGTCCTTGAATTTTTATTTAGTTTTTTTAGTCATTTATCTTTTACTTTAAATTAAATTGAAATGACAATATTTAGTTCATTGAAAATTTATGTATGTACGAACACTTTCACTTAATTCATTAACTATCATGTTTGACATCAAGAACGATAGCTATTCAATTTTCGATATGATATGAAGATTTTCCATTTATATCTTAAAAGATCAACCACCTTCAACTCGGCTTAACATCTAAGATTTTTTTATCAAACATCTCATGTGTGAATCGGCATAATTTTGGAGATGGTTAGGGAAAAATTTAGATACAGGTAAAGCACATTTGAGTAAAGCATAATCATAATCCATGGCTTTGATAAAAAAAATAAATAAATAATAAGTCTAATATTATTCTTTCACCAGTTATAACTTACTAGCACGGTGTTAGTTATAACTAACTAGTACGGTGTTAGTAGCTGTAATGATGGTCTGCGAATGTTGGAGATGGGTGGCGATGATAACAATTATTGGTGATGATGATAGTATGGAGTGATAGTGGTAATTGATGCAAAGTTTTTGATTTAAATGGGTAGTAAAGATTTATTAGAAGATAAGAGACTAATGATCTAAATTAATTCATTAATAATATGATAAGATGATCATTTACATAACTTTTCCTAACTTTTAAATAAGGGTGTATAATCTTTATCTATCTGAACTCCTTTATAAAAATTATTACACCTCTCAAAATTGAAAAGTTTTATACAATAGTTACACACGAATATTAAATTGCTATTAATAAACATCCACATTAAAAAGAGTTTTTATAAAAAAACCAAATTTACCACTAGTTACAAAAAAATCAATTTTTTAAAGAAAAAGTTCAAAACTTAATTATCATACGGAGTGTATCGTTTTCAATTATGTTTCTTTGTAAAATTTACTTGCTTAAGACGCTTAAAAGAAAAAAAATCAAACATTTTAGTTTTAGGTAGTCAAATTTAAATTAATGAAATAACAAATAAGAATCATATGTATATCCTAATTTATTTCTCAAAGTTTAAATCATCTTCAAACACAAAAAGTTAACTAGATATTTGAACCAAGACCACATGTCCACCATACACAAACTTTTGTATTCTTTGTAAAGTTTTGACTCGAACATTAGATTTTATTGTACTCGTATTATTTAGTGGCAACAAAACACCTTAATCCTTATCTTCACCAATCCACAATGGAGGCGATGTCAACCACTGTTCCATCATCCATCAATATTCCAAAATTACACCACAACAAAAACCATCATGTTAACCATCTCAAACCACCCATTCTCCACCATCACAACCACCACAACATCTCAAAAACCACCACCGTAAACCACCACACTTCGATATCGACCAAACCAACTAATAACATCACCCAACATAAACTTTCATCTAGTACTTTTAAACCAACAACCACATCTCCCATCCAAACTCACCGTAATGTAGCGACTGGCTACGCGGCTGCACTAATAGACGTGGCATTATGTAGTAACACGTTACTTGTTATTCATAAGGATGTGAAAAGATTGTTGAAGTGGTTGCAAGTTAATCAGATGTTGAAAGGTGTGATGAATGATGCCAATTTGGATGAGGGTGTGAAAGGTAGAGTGATTATGGAGGTGGCCGAGAAGGCGAAACTAAGAAAGCAAGTGGTGGCAATGGTTAAGATGTTGGTTGCTAAGAACAAGTCGAGCTTGGTTGAACAAGTAATGGTTGAGTTTCAAAGGATTTATTTTGAGCTAAATACCAGCAGTTCAAGGATGATGGCTGTTTAATCATCCCTATTCTTAAAGTTGTTACAATCGATTATGATTGTGTTATAAAAGTTAGCAAACCTTTTGCCCAATTATGATTGTGTTACTTGATGACTTAAGAATTTGATTAATCATATTATGATTGTCTATGATCAATGAATGTGTTGATTACTTTATGAGTTATAAATTTGGTTTGGCAAACATTAATATTGTTGTTGTGTGTTTTATGGTTTCAAGCATGTTGTCGTTTTTGATGTGCAATGCTCATCTGGTTTTCAGGCACACATTTAGTTTGAATATAATATAAAGTTATTATAAGTTTGAATTTAGTGCTCCATATTACTTGCTTGATTGTAATATATAGCTGCAGTTGAACCTATTAATCGGAATTATTTGTTGCGAAATTACAAATTAGACATTAAACGGAATTATAAGACAATTTAACTAGAAAAATGAAGTTAAATGGACTTTTGACATACATAAATGTTAAAGGAGATTCCTCCTATTGAAACAGTAACAACATATGGGAACATCAGAGTGATTGCAAAAAAGAAATGGACTTCCGATCTATATACAACAGATTATCTAGCGAATTAATATCAAAAAAATTGTTTATATTTTTTAACGCCAAATGCTAACTCGTGTTAATAATTAAATATTACTACCGACTTGAATCTAAAACTTTTAAAGAGGCAAAGTTTTTCAACTTTTTTTTTATACCATTAGACCCAGAAAATCAAACTTTTTTGTTACAGTATTTATTTTCAAAGTCATTTAACATATATAGTTACAAAGTTACAATAATAATAATGAGTTAAAACATATTTGTTTATCATAATACGGAGTATTTAATTAATTTCCCACAAGATGATATAGCCTTTTCATATATTCGACAAACAACTCCATCAACCCAATATTCTCTTGAACCTACCAACCAAAACCCAACGACTCGATACTCCGACTGACACCAGGCTCCAGGTCATCTTTCTGCTGGAAGGTCCGACGCCGATTATTTGCTCTGTAAGCACTAATTTATGGTGTTTTTTCTCTTATTTTTTTTTCTCTAATTCCCAACTCTTATATTTTTGTCTTGAAACAAATGTTTACTATTCTTGATTGATTGAACACATTAACAATATCTGTTTATAACCGACCTATAGAATCGAATGATGCTAAATTTGGTTACTAGCTATTTAAAGGTCAAATTGTCACTGAGGCATTTCGACATACCCTTAGCGCGCATGCTTTCTTCTTAACACCATTGCGAATTAGTTATATTCTGTCACTGTTTGTAGATACCACTGCTTGGATTCACCATTAAAACATGAAGGAGTTGCACTAGCTTAGTTATATAAGGAAGACAATGATGAGGGGTTCTCTAATTCCAAATGCAGCTAACAGAATCCGTTTTTATATACGTCACTACTCCACAAACAACGACACCTCTAGCATAGATCCATTTGTCGCCCACCACCATCTATCGGCTATTGATATTGGAAAGTAATTCAAACAAGTCATGACCGTTGGGTTTCCAGTTATGCACGTTTAATAAAGTGGCTCGAGTCTCATGCACCACGATCCCCGAAGATTTGGTCTTTTTAGTTATTTTCTTTATTTACTAGTTGTTTGTTATATGTTATCTCTGCATGTTTCTTTTGTGTCATGTACTTGTGGCTATACATAGCCTTGGTTGTTATCAATGAAAGTATCCGAAATAATTCAAAGTACTTTATTGTGTGTTTGACTATAATTAGTTCTATGTGCTAGAATATGAACACATACATAACCATATAATCACGAGTAAGCGCAACGGAAGAAATCGAAACATATATGCAATCAAATTAATTAACAAAGACTAGAATTGAGTTGTGTACTTTATGCAAGCTCCAATAAAAATAATAATAACAAGATTATTATTAGTGCTTAGGGTTTAAAGCAAAACCCCTCTACGATCGCACACTAGACACCCCGAACAACGTATGCTAGTACTCGATCACAAACCAAACCTTTTTCTTGAACCTTCAACTTCAAAGTCGAAACCCCTCTTAGAAGAAGGAATTTTGACCACTTCAAAGCAAGGAAGAAAAAGGAGAGAATTTGCTTATGTGAAAAAGTATATAAGAATCAATGAAAACCTAGAATTAAGCCCTCTATATATAGGGAATAATTAGGTTAAACATTCTTGGAAAACAAGTTAGAATTAAGGCTTTCCAAGCCTTAATCCAAACCGGCCCCATAGAATTAGGGCCCAAAAACCATTTTCGAATTTTCACATTTTTAAACCTCCTTTTTAACTAATTAAATATAATTAACCCTTTAATTATGTTTAATTAATTATTTCGTGATCAAACTAATTAATATATTACTTTAATATATCAATTACCGTGTCATTTCGTGTGACCCCGTAGGCTTAAATTATTCCCGGACATGCGATCTATAATAAAATGATCACATTCCAACAGCTCCCACTTGAGCATGTTATTATAAAGGCAATAACATTGGTTGGCGTCTAGCAAGACTCCAATGCTCTCGAAAATATTTAAGAATAGATTCTTAAATTTGCCATGTTGAAATGATTTAGTCTTTAATATCCCTTTGTTCAGATACCCTTGTTAATTATGAATATGGATCAATGTCATTTCATAATTTAACGATTATGTTTCTCATTTCTACAATTAATTAAGATTACCAAATTAGTCAAGACAACTTCTTGAGTTCATTTGGGTGTGGCCATACAAACATCTTCAATTAATTAATAAGGGCGCCAAATGGTATCATACTTCAGTTGCAAATTAAAGGAACAAATCCTGTATTGACTACAAGTGTCTGGCCATGTCGTTTCTTAACATTTCTTAAAATAGCCCTTTATTACTGCCTTGTTCAGGACAGTTAGGAACTATATCAAGAAATGCAATCCACACATGCATAACTCACTTGTATCTCAAGTCAAAGGATAAATAAAGTAACCATTTCACGAATTTCATTTAATGACGCCGATCCATAAAATGATAATTCGTTCTGTGGGGTAAGTCCAATATTCACCTTTTGAATATCATGTGAGTTTGGTACGATCCACCATTTTCAAAATATTCCCTTAAATATTTTCACCAATTTCTCACAATTGTCTTACTTTAATTATATTCTCATATAATTAATCGACAATAGACATTTTAGAATATTCAACTAATATTCATGGATTTAAACATGCAAATATAGGACACAATTATTATAAAAATGAAACCACTTATACTACGTATAAAAATTCATTTATTGAAAATAACAATTGTTTAACATCCCATTATCCAAATACCAATCACAGATTTACATGATATAACTTAGCAATAACCTATGCCCACGACATACTTATTGACCTTTCCTTTTAACAATGCCTTTGTAAAAGGATCTGCTAAGTTATAATCTGTGTGAACTTTAAGTAATTTGATTTCACGCAATTCGTTTTGCTCACAAACGTAGTGATATCTTCTCAGGTAATGTCTGGCACCTTTCTGAACCCCAGGCTCATTGGCAATTATAATTGCTCCCGAATTATCACAGTACAGTTCCATATGTGTGCTATTTGAGAATTATCATATAAATCCAAAAATAAACTTTCTAATCCAGACAACCTTCATGTCGTCTTCTCTGAGACGACAATATACTCAGACTCTGTCACATACATAACAACTGTGGTTTGCTTTTATCTTAAAGCATTCCATCGTGTCTTCATTTAAAATGAAGACGTATCCCGACTGATATTCTTGAAACATCTTCATCAGTCATGAAATCCAACATCATAAATTCTATTACCATTTGAATTTTGATCAGGATTTCAACCATACACCAAGAATAATTCTTTAGTAGCCCGCATCTACTTAAGAATACTTTTCACAGCAGTTCACTGAGCCACTCCGGGATTTTGCTGATATCGGCTAACAATATTTTGAGCGAACACAACTTCAGGTCTAGTGCATCTTTCCGCGTATATGATAGATCCCACCGCCGAAGCATAAGGAATTCTTTTCATACAGTCCACCTCTTCAGGTGTAGAAGCACCATTTTTGCTAGATAAATTAAGTCCTTGCATAAGCAAATTTCCGCGCTTAGAATTTTCCATCTTGAATCTCCTCAAGATCTTATCTATATACGCACTTTGACTTACTCCGATCAACCGTTTACTTCTATCTCTATAGATTTTGATCCCAAGTATGAATGCTGCTTCACCTAAGTCTTTCATAGCGAAACACTTTCCAAGATAAGATTTAACGTCTTTCAACATTGGAATGTGATTTCCTATTATCAATATGTCATCGACATACAAGACAAGGAAAGTAACATTACTCCCACTAGCTTTGCGATATACACATGGCTCATCAGGAATCTGAACAAAATCAAACTTTTTGATCTCTTCATCAAACCTTTTATTCCAGCTCCTTGATGCTTGCTTTAGTCCATAAATGGACCTTTGAAGTTTGCATACTTTGTTGGGATATTTAGGATCGACAAAACCTTCTGGTTGTACCATATAGACTTCGTCGTCTAGAAAACCATTCAAGAAAGCGGTTTTGACATCCATTTGCCATATCTCAAAATCATAGTACGCTGCTATGGCTAAGATGATCCTAATAGCTCTAATGTCCGCAATGGGAGAAAAGGTTTCCTCATAATCAACTCCAAAGAGTTGAGTATAACCTTTCGCCACAAGACGAGCTTTATAGGTGTGTATATTTCCATCCATGTCGGTCTTCTTCTTGAAGATCCACTTGCACCCAACGGTTCTACCATTTGGTGGAAGGTCAACCAAGCTCCAGACTTGATTGTCTTTCATGGATTTCATTACCACATTCGCAGCTTCAAGCCATTTGTCAGATTCCGGATCTGATAATGCAACATTGAAATTAGGAGGTTCATTCAAATCTCCTACTACGTGTTCTTCAGACTCAATCATAAGATTTAACCTTTCACGAGCACGTATTGTCCTTGAGGACCTACGAACTGGAATCGCTTTATCTTCAACTTGTAGTTCACCTAGAGATTCATCTCTTTGAACATTTTCCCCCCAAGTTGAAGATTTGCCAGTACTTACAGAAGTTGACTCATCTTCTTGAGTTTCATCAAGTTCAACAATCCTTCCACTGTCCTCTTGAGATATGAGTCTCCTTTCAAGGAACTCAGCAAATCAAAAAAAACTTTGACAATGTTTCCGGTAGGAAAGTAGAAGTAGTAACCCATCGTTTCCTTTGGGTGTCCTACAAAGATGCACTTGACAGATCTGGATTCAAGTTTGTCAGGCGTGTCTCGTTTCACGAGTGCCTCACATCCCCAGACCTTTAAGTAAGACAACTTAGGAACAGTTTCCATGCCACAATTCATGCGGTGTCTTGTCAACCTTCTTGGTTGGAACCATATTGAGAATGCATGCAGCAATCTCTAGAGCATAATCCCAAAATGAAATGGGAGAGTCTTAAGGTTCATCGTTTATCTTACCATGTTCAACAAGGTTTGATTTCTCCTTTCTCATATCCCCTTATATAGGAGTAAGCTCTTGGATAAATCCACAAGCTTTTAGATGATCCTTAAACTTTTGGCTTAAGTATTCTTCATCTCGATCTGAATGAAGAATCTTGATGGTTCTATTGAGTTGATTCTCTACTTCACTTTTAAATTCATTGAATATTTCAAAGACTTCATGTTTACGTTTAAGCAATTAAACATAACCATAATGACTGAAATCATTCATAAAAATGATGAAGTAGCTAGCCTTTCCTCGACACATGCCTAAATGGGCTACATACACCTGAATGTATTAGTCCAAGTAATTCCTTAGCCCTCTCCGGTTTTATGCGGAAAAGGTATTCTTGTCATCTTGTCGAAACCACAAGGCATGCATTTGTCAAATGATTCATCATTTGATTTAACGATCTCTTGTCAAATGATTCATCATTTGATTTTAAGATCCCTTCAATTTGAAGTATTCACTTCTTGCTAACGACAACACATTTATCAAATGATTCATCATTTGATTTCAAGATCCCTTCATTATGAAGATTTCCAATGTGTTTCTTGCTAACGACAATCCCAAAAACACGCAATTTATCAAATGATTCATCATTTGATTGCAAGATCTCTTCATAATGAAGATTTCCAATGCGTTTCTTGCTAATGATAATGTCAAATCCATGCAATTATCAAATGATTCATCATTTGGTTTTAAGACACCGTCCCTTTGAAGTCTTTAAATGCCTTTCTTGACAAAATTAAACAAGATGACTATGTCAAAGATAATTAGAGTCCAAGTTAAACTTGACTCTTTGCTATTGAATTATTATTTGTTTAACAACGCATATAATTCAATTTTGAAGATACTTGAAGCACTTGCCGAACCAGCTTGCTTCTTCTTCACGTTCAACTCAGCTAGATACTTTAGCCGTATGCTCCTTTTGCCAAAAGGGTCTTTTAAGGTTTTGAGACAAACACAACTTGTTTTCTCTTACCAAAAATCTTGCCCTTAGCTTACGGTTGTTTTGCTTTCCGAACCTTCCCCCCTTGATCATAAGAACTCGGGATGTAGCAGATTTCCTTGAAAGCTCTTTCTCATACTCAATTAACATGACATGAAGTTTAGCTGTGGTTTTACTAATGCTATGCATATTACAATTGCGCACGAACTCCTAAAAAATCCGCTTTTTAGGTTCATGCCAATAGTAATATGCAGATGATAAGCATAGTTTAACCTTTCCAATTGCCCATGAGTACCTCTTCAACTAGAGTACTTGAGGACTAACCGATGTTCCACGTTCGTGTCGCAAGTCATGAAGTTGATCAACTAGGTCGAACAACTCTACTCCGGCTTGCTTTTAGTACAAAGACTTGAGTTCAGTGAGCATATCACATGGAAATGAATGCTCAAATTGCTTTTGAAGGTCGGCATTCATGCTTTCCAACATTAAACAAGCACCTTCATTGTGTCTATCATACCGAGCATTGTATGCAACCAACTTTCAAGTTGAAGCATTCGCTCCCGGAACAACGGTATCTGCTCATCAATGACTTGAACCCAGTCATTGAAGTTTGGCTCCAGAAAGTCTTTTCCTTTCTGGCATCGACCTGAAAGCCGATTGGTGTATGTTTTGAGAAGGATTTGTTGTTGCCATCTTCAAAACAGACAAAAGTTCAATTATCGGTATTTTTGATAATTAATCCTTAAGAAATGTAATTTACCCTTGTTAAATTCATCTAACAAATTACTTTCACTAAGACTAGGATCCAACTTGACATACAATCATTTCATCAGTTGATCTGCTAGAAATGACGGTATTCGAAAGGTAATCGAGAATCGATAATTGCATTCATGAAACTCCTAGAATTATGGGACTTACAACAACACTGTAAAAGGGTATTAAGTGTTTTGTAAACATGTTTTGTCCCATCTTATGCCACGGGTTAAGGTCTCACCTCTTAACTCGTTTTAAGTCGCCCAATTAAAAACATGTAGATAGTCCACCGCTGTCTCACAACGAGTGGTAATCTACCTTGAAGAGATACAATTCACCTACGTCTCACGTAGAGCAAAAAGCACTGGCGAGTGTTCTTAGCAAAGTGGGTGGCATTGACTTAACTTTAAATGGGTAATGCATTTGATTTGAATCAAAAGTTTATGTTTGAAGACTCATGCATAATCTTCGAAACATAATATTTAATAAAATTATTTGTATAGTCTTAACAACACAAGAGAGCTCGGTAGCTCCATTTGAACGCACAAAGAAGTGCAAGGGCAAAGGTTTGCGATGAACGCAATTAAAACCCGCCCTTTTAGAAGGCTACCGCACTCCGACTTATACCTCTCTTAGAGTTTGTTCAAATGGGTGAGCCGGTGTATCTCAAGGTTATAAGACTCCAATTTTATTAATGAAATCTCTATTTTGATAGTTCTTAGTCAAGTTTATTTCAAAAACCAATTTTTGCATCACCTTTATACAACTTATAAACAATACAAAAATTAATAAACTTACTAATTTCCGAACTACTTAATCAAGTAACAAGTTAAGGTAGGCCACCTAAACATGGTCAGTATGGTTCATGCATATGTTTAAACCCGGCTCCCCCTTCAGAAAAAGAGGACCACATGTATCAAGTTACCTTGATTGCGTAAGCCTTTAAACAATATAACTAACAATTAGCACATAAACACATAAAACATGCTGACTGGAAATTTCCAATAGCTTCACGACCAGTTTAAGGCAGTTTCTGGTCCGATTCATCTTTGGACCAGAACTACAAAGTTGTAGCCCTATGAGTCGAAAATCTACAGTCCGAATTTGGGCTTCTAAATCATTACTGATTAAAAGATATGATTTTTTTAGTAAACTGTCGCAAACCAGAAAATTTATACAAAAAATTCACATTGTCACATAATTATCTAATAATCAACCCTAATTATTGGATCATCATGCTTTGCAAAATATATCTCTATATATCCAGTAAATTCACAATAAATTTTTCATGAATTTCTTGTAATTTTACTATTATTTAACAACTTTAAATAATTAAGATACACATAATCATGTATTCATCACATAAATCATGTCAATTCACAATTCAAAACTTGCTTGAGGGTTTCAATCTCCATTGAACAAGGTTAAAACTTTAATTAAACAAAAAACTAATTTTTATTTAATCAATATCCGATTTAATTAATTAAAAAATAAGAAAAACAACTTTTTAATTATTTAACAATTAATTAAAATCAACCAACCCTTAAACCCCCTTTCAAGTTTTGATCTGTGTAATTAATAGATCACATATGTGGCTCGTGATACCACTGTTAGAATATGAACACATACATAACTATATAATCACGAGTAAGCGCAACGGAAGAAATCAAAACATATATGCAATCAAATTAATTAACAAAGACTAGAATTGAGTTGTGTACCTTATGCAAGCTCCAATAAAAATAATAATAACAAGATTATTATTAGTGCTTAGGGTTTAAAGCAAAACCCCTCTACGATCGCACACTAGACACCCCGAACAACGTATGCTAGTACTCGATCACAAACCAAACAAACCTTTTGCTTGAACCTTCAACTTCAAAGTCGAAACCCCTCTTAGAAAAAGGAATTTCGGCCACTTCAAAGCAAGGAAGAAAAAGGAGAGAATTTGCTTATATGACAAAGTATATAAGAATCAACGAAAACCTAGAATTAAGCCCTCTATATATAGGGAATAATTAGGTTAAACATTCTTGGAAAACAAGTTAGAATTAAGGCTTTCCAAGCCTTAATCCAAACCGGCCCCCATAGAATTAGGGCCCAAAAACCATTTTCGAATTTTCACATTTTTAATCCTCCTTTTTAACTAATTAAATATAATTAACCCTTTAATTATGTTAATTAATTATTTCGTGATCAAACTAATTAATATATTACTTTAATATATCAATTAATATTATCGAGTTACCGTGTCATTTCATGTGACCCCGTAGGCTTAAATTATTCCCGGACATGCGATTTATAATAAAATAATCACACTTCAACACTATGATCAGTGTGGTGTCAGAGCCAGGCTGGTTCCGAAATCACAACCTCTCTCAACTCCCTCTGATCATCAAATAAATCACAATCCTCATGGCCGCTAACAATTCCACCGGAGTTCCTACGACTCCCCTTCCCATCTTTAAGGGGGGTGGGGATGAATTCTGGAAAATTCGTATGAAAACAATTCTCATGTCTCATGATCTTTGGGACTTTGTGGCAATTGGGTTCAATGAAACCCATGGAGACAGGTTTCGTTTGCAAGAACACAAGCGAAGAGATGCCCTTGCTTTATCTCTCATTCAATTTGCTGTTCATGATGAGATTTTCTCAAGAATTGCTGGAGCTAACACGTCTAAGGAAGCATGGACGCTCCTGCAAAATGAATATGAAGGTGATTCAAAGGTCCGGATGGTCAAGCTACAAGGACTCAGGAGAGAATTTGAAACAATTTACATGAAAGATGGAGAGGTTGTAGGTGACTTCTTGTCGAAGGTGATGACGATTGTGAATCAAAAATGAGCCTATAGAGATAGAGTGACTGATCAGACGGTTGTGGAGAAGGTGTTAAGAAGCATACCAGTCAAGTGGGATCATGTAGTATCTGCAATTGAAGAGTCGAAAGATTTGACTCAACTCACATTTGATCAATTAATGGGTACACTACAAGCCCATGAACCCCGAGTGAACCGTGGCAACCAAGTTGTTGTAGAAGAACATGCCCTTCAAGTCCGAGAAGATGAGACTAGCCTGTTTGCCCTTGGTAGGGGTCGAGGATCTCCACGGGGTCGTGGTCGAGGTCGAGGAAGAGGGCTTGGAAGAAGTAGAGCAAGTATACAATGCTTCAACTGTAATAAGTTTGGTCATATAAGTCGAGATTGTTGGAATGAACCACAAGCCACTCCGGTCGTTGGTGGTGAGAATGAAGAAGATGAAGCATAGTTATTCATGGTTGTGGAAATTGAACAGGAAGAGTGTGATGAGATTGGTCTCATGGCAGCCAATCAAACTAAGGAGATAAGCCCCACGAGTATTTAGTTTCTAGATAGTGGGTGTTCAAATCATATACGGGGCAACAAACCTTGTTTAAGAATATTGATACAACTAAGACAGTCGCAGTCCGAATGGGGATTGGCAAACGGATCAATGTCGAAGGAAAAGGTGTGGTACGACTTGAGGTTGCTGATGGAAAATACAAGACCATTCCTGATGTTCAGTTTGCACCAGATCTTGGCTATAATCTTTTGAGTGTGGGCCAAATGATGAAAGGAGGACACCGATTAGTATTTGATGATGGCGCATGCACGATAACAAACAAACAAAGCGGCGAAATTGTGTGCATGATTCCGGTGTCGGGTAACAATACATTCCCTCTTGATGTTTCTAATGCAAAAAACGTTGCATTTGCCACTATGAGTGACAAATCATACTTGTAACACTTACGTTTTGGCCATTTAAATGAAAGAAGTTTGCAAAGCTTGAGCAAAAACACATTAGTGCATGGCCTTCCACCTATAAAAACCTTGGAACATTTGTGAAGGGTGTGTTCAAGGCAAGTTGTGTAAGTCTCCATTTCCGACTCATGCTACTGGAACAATTAGACCCTTAGATCTCATTCATGCTGATATATGTGGACCAATGCACACACAATCTCTTGATGATCTTCTTTATTGATGATCTTAGCTGAATGACATGGGTATATTTTTTAAAAGAGAAATCTGAGGCATTTGAGAAGTTTAGATTATTTAAATAAATGGTGGAGAAACAAACAATCAACAAGGTCAGAGCCCTTCGAACTGACCGCGGTGGTGAATTTTGTTCTAAAGAGTTCATAAGCTTTTGTGAACAAGAAGGAATAAGGAGATGTTTGACAGCCCCATACACACCGGAGCAGAATGGTGTCTCAGAAAGGAAGAATCGAACCATAGTTGAAATGGCTATGAGTATGGTGCATGAGAAAAATCTGAGCAAGAAATTCTGGGGCGATGCAGTTGCTACGGCGGTATACCTCAGAAACTTATCTCCAACAAGAGCTCTTGATGAAGCTACTCCTTAAGAGGTATGGTACAATCGAAAACCCTCTGTACACCATCTTAAGATTTTTGGATGTGTTGCTTATAGCTTAATACCTAAGCAACAAAGAAGAAAATTAGATGCCAGAGCGTGTAAATGCATATTTATAGGCTATTCTCAAAACTCTAAAGCCGACAAGCTCTATGACCCCATTAAAAGGTCTGTAATTATTAGTAGAATTGTTACTTTTGATGAGCATGCAAAATGGACTACCAAAGCAGAAGATAAGTTTGTACTGCTGATTGATCTTACAGAAGAAAGGGCTCAAGTTGATTGTGAAAGCTCAAGTGAAGATGGGACAAATGCAGAAGGTTCAAGTGGGACCCCACCACATGTGGAGTATAATTTTGGTGAAAATATTATAAATCAAAGTCAAGGGAGTGACAGCTTTAATCATAACTCCACACAAAGTCCAACAAGTAACTCTACTAACCCTAATACAGTTAGGTCCAGCAACTCCCCACCTCGAAGAATGAGACCTTTACCTGATATTTATGAAGACACATTACCTTTGAATGAAGACCCGTTCAAGAACTTTATGAGTGTCAATTAGCTTTGTCATCTATGGAACCAAACTCATTTGAAGAGGCTGCAAATTATAAGGAATGGAGAGAGGCGATGCACATGGAGTTACAGGCACTTGAACGACATGAAACGTGGTCGTTGGTTGATCTACCTGAAGGAAAAGAGGCAATTGGTCTCAAATGGCTATACAAAATAAAAGTGGACGCCAATGGCAAGATCAAAAGTATAAGGCCCGTTTAGTTGCGAAAGGGTATGCTCAAGAATATGGAGTCGACTATGAAGAGACATTTTCACCGGTAGCAAGGTTCGAAACGATCCAAGTCATCTTATCATTGGCAGCTCACAAAGGATGGGAAATCTAACAATTTGATGTGAAGACTGCATTCCTTAATGGTCCTCTACATGAAGAAGTATATGTAACCCAACCACATGGGTTTGAAGTGAAGGGTCAAGAGAAAAAGGTGTGGAGATTGCATAAAGCTCTTTACGGGCTTAAGCAAGCCCCAAGGGCTTGGTATGATCGCATACACTCATACCTTCAGGAGATTTCTTATGTTCGTTTGGATAGTGAGCCAACTGTGTATGTAAAGAAGACTAGTGATAATAATATCATCATCATTTGTATTTATGTTGATGATATCATTTATACTAGTTCATCTCATGAGTTGCTGGAAGAATTTAAGTCAAAGATGGTTGAAGAATTTGTCATGACTGATCTTGGAAAGCTCACCTACTTTCTTGGGTTAGAAGCTGCTCAAAATGAAGACGGTGTATTTGTATCTCAACAGAAATATTCTTGTGAGTTATTGAAGAAATTTGGAATGAGTAACTCTAATGGTGCTGTTACACCTATGAATACCGGTGAAAAGTTACGAGGTGAAGATTAGAGTCATAGGGTTGATGGAAAGAAATTTCGAAGTCTTGTAGGTGGGCTGCTGTATCTCACCAATACAAGACCTGAACTTGCATTTTTTTGTGGGATTCATTGCAAGGTACATGCAGAAACCATCGGCACAACACTTTGGAGCTGCAAAGAGGATATTGAGGTATATTGCAGCTACTACTAACCATGGGTTATGGTATGAGAAGGGTGCAAAGGTTTGTTTGAAGGGATACACTGATAGTGATTGGGCGACATCGATTGATGATCGAAAAAGTATATCAGCACATGTTTTCTCTATCGGCAGTGGGGTTGTTTCATGGAGTTCAAAGAAGCAGTCTATTGTGTGATAATAAGTCAGCTATTTTCTTATCCAAAAATCCAGCCCTTCATAACAGGAGCAAGCATATTGATATAAAATTTCATTATATTAAAAGTCTTGTGGCTTTGAATTAGGTGGTGCTTAAGTCATGCTATACAGAAGAACAACTGGCTGATGTATTAACAAAGCCTCTTGGTACTAATCGGTTTTGTCTCCTGCGAGAAAAGTTGGGTGTTCGGGTGTTTGAATTAAAGGAGGGTATTGGAAAGTAATTCAAACAAGTCATGACCGTTGGGTTTCCAGTTATGCACGTTTAATAAAGTGGGCCGAGTCTCATGCACGATCCCTGAAGATTTGGTCTTTTAGTTATTTCCTTTATTTACTAGTTGTTTGTTATTTGTTATCTCTGCACGTTTCTTTTGTGTTATGTACATGTGGCTATATATAGCATTGGTTGTTATCAATGAAAGTATCCCAAATAATTCAAAGTACTTTATTGTGTGTTTGACTATAATTAGTTCTATCAATTGAATCCATATCCCAACTCCTTAAACCCTACATGGTAACACCTCCGATCAAACCTTGGCCACAAAAACTATGGCCCAAACGCCTTGTGGCCATGATCACCCGCCAACAAAACCTTGACCTTGCCCTCCAAATCTTTTACCTCGCCGGAAACTACCATTCTGGCTTTGAACATAATTACGAGACCTGTCATTCCATCATTCACAAGCTTTCTCGTTCTCGTGCCTTTGAACCGGTTAAAACCCTTCTTTCCCGTTTACAAAAGTCAGGCATCAAGTGTGGTGAGAATCCTTTTATTGATGTCTTACGCAGTTATGGCCTAGCCGGCCGTCCTAAAGACTCCTTACGGATATTCTTGTAGATTCAAGACTTTGGTGTCACAAAATCTGTACGGTCTTTGAACACCCTTTTAAATGTTTTGATTCAGAATAGGAAATACAAGCTCGTTCATGCTTTGTTTAAATGCAGTAAAGAAAAGTTCAATATCGTACCAAATGTGTTTACTTATAACATTCTTTTGAAAGCATTTTGTAACAATGGTGACATAGAAGGCGCCCTTAAGGTTTTAGATGAAATGCCAGCGATGGGAATGGTGCCAAATCTTGTGAGTTATACAACTGTGTTGGGAGGTTACGTTTCGAAAGGGGATATGGTCGATGCAAAAGAGATGTTTGGTCAAATTCTTGATAGAGGGTGGACCCCTGATGCGACGACTTACACAATTTTGATGGATGGATTTTGTAAGCAAGGGAGATTCGTTGTTTGATAATCAGTAACCTAAGATCTTGTTATGCCTGAGTTGTCACCAAAGTTATTTTACACGGTTTTGATAATCAGTGGACCCCTGAGTTGTCACCAAATTTCAGGCATAACAATTGGGCTTTCAACTAACTTTCAATTGGATAGATATAACTGTCAGTTGAAAGCCCAATTGTCCCCAAAGTTATTTTACACGATTTTGATGGATGGGTTTTATATCCCCAAATTTCTTCAGCCCATTTTCCTTTTGCTTGTCCCAGTCTTTTCTTCAGATTGTTCATGATGATCTTGTTGTTTGATTCTGCTTGTCCATTGGCTTGAGGATGAACAGGAGTAGAAGTAATCATCTTAATTCCCCATCTTTCACAGAAATTAGTTGTTTTCTTGCCAATGAATTGTGATCCATTATCACAAATTATCTCAGCTGGAACTCCAAATCTTGTTAATATATTTTTCTTGATAAAAGATATAACATGTGCTTCCTGGATATTAGCATATGCTTCTGCTTCAATCCATTTGGAGAAGTAATCAGTCATGGCCAGAAAATACTTCTTTCCTTTTGAGGACTCCGTCATTGGCCCAACAATATCTATTCCCCATTTCATGAATGGCCAAGGTGACGGAACTGGATACATAGGCTTTGCAGGCTGATGATAAATGTTGATATGTCGCTGGCATGCATCACATTTCCTTGAATATTCTTCAGCGTCTTCTTTCATGGTTGGCCAATAATAACCTGTTCTCAAGATCTTGGAGTACAGAGATCTTCCAGCTGTATGATTTCCGCATTCTCCCTCATGAATATCTTTAAGCACCTTAATGGTCTCAGGGTATTCTAAACAGATATGGTCCTTGATGTGTGAAATCGAGTAATAAAATTTATAAAACACGAATTACGGAAAACTGACTACAACACACTCATAGGGAGTGAACCTGATCGCATTCAGTATAGTAAATTCGGTAAATCCAAGGTCGATCACAAGGACTTAGTAAGCAATTGTTAAAATAAAGTAATTCAGAAGAAAAGAGGGTTTTGTGGCCAAATTGCCACTTTGCAAATAGTTAATAAATTTGGTTAGTAATCCCGTAGGATTTATCGCAAGAGAGAAAGTTTTGATTAAAACAATAATTTAAAAGGCATCCATCTTGATTTCGCTCAACAACATGTTCAGATTGCACATAAAATGAGTTCAAATCCAGTTCAGTTGATTAAATAACCGAGACTCAAACAAAGCACCAACCCCGTACCCGTCAAGTTAATAACTTCTTTTGACTCTCTTGTATAAACTAGTTCCATTACAAAGACCGGTACCCCAAGACATCTTTTATAACTTAGCTAATTCAACAATGGTTTTGGTTATTAAGATAACAATTACATCTATCGATTGTACCCAACTGTTAACACATTTACTCCTATTATCATTGAATGGTTATCTACCGTACCCGTCATAGATCCAACATGTTTGTACCCAAACAATTGAAATAGAATATATGCGAACAATAATTACCATTAAAGACACATATAAAATACCAATCAATTCACGATAAATGATAAGGAACAAATACGCTAAGATCTCGATGTAACGTTAAATGTAATGAACATTGAATTATTAAAAGTGTGCAATCCTTGCATATTGTCTCACTCTATCAAGATAAATGATAAAGTGATTAGCTACTCATATTGAAATAAGAATAACAAATATAATATAAAGAATTCATTGTACCGAATGAAAGAAATTGAAAGAAATTGAAAGCAATGAACGAAATAAATCCAATCGTAATCTTGATTTTCAAAAAATGATTAATTGGATGAAAAAGCTCTCCAAAAGTTCTTGAAAACGGCTGGAAAAAGTAAAGGTAGGGTTTTGGAATGATTAAGCATGCTATTTATAAGTTTTCAAAAATTATAGTGCAGATTCGGCAGTAGCTGCGGGGCAGCTTACCGTAGCTACTAAGCTGCGACGCTGCTAACCTTGACCGCTGTTGACTTTTTGACTTCTGTTGACTCGTGATGGCCAAAAACTGAAGGTGCTGCAGCACAGCTAGCTAAGCTGCGACATAGCTATAGCTCAATGTTTTTGAGTTGCTACGCAACTTACTAACTGCTGCGCAGCGATCCTTTTTTTCAGCTTTGACTTTAGTTGACTTTCTGCAATCTTCATCCAAATGCTTCAGCAATCATCCGAAAGCACTTATTTTACTTCAAGAATGTCGTTTTCTTCATAAATACGCTCAAATACTTGTCAGTAACCTGAAACACTAACAAATACCATAAACGCGCCAAATGTATATAAAAACTACTCAACAAACATGCTAAATCAACTCTATTAACCGTGGGAAATGGGTATAAAATACGACATATCAAATCCCCCCATACTTAAGCTTTGCTTGTCCTCAAGCAACTCCAAGCTGAAAATCATAAAAAACTTTGGCACATCATGGAACCACATTTCAGTAATCAAAAAGAAGCTCAACCATGATGAAAAATGAGAATAGATGGTTAGGCAGTTTTAATCTTAAATGAAAACCGGAATGTTTGACAATATTTGATTGATACACAAGCCTTAATAACATGACTAAGCACAAATGAAACGAATAAGTGATATCTTGCCTATCCTACTCCAACTAACTTACTTTTGGGCTTGAATGTAACACCCCGACTACGGCGGAAAACTCGGGATGCAAGATAAAGCACACGCGCACATGGATGTTACATAGGAAAACTAAATGAGTGCATTGGATAGGCATAAATAGTCGGTTACATAGTTCCAATAAACAAAATAGAAGTCATCACACATAAAATCAATGAAACATTTAGATAAATGCAAGATAGGTTCCCACGCAGGGGAAACAGATTGGCATATTTTCGACTAGCAAATACGAAAGCATGCAAACTCCAAAACCTAGCCTGCAGTCTGCTAAGTGTCCCATGCTACCAACCCTAGCCACGATTTGCTTGAATACCTGAAAGGAATACTTAAACGAGTCAACACAAAGGTTGGTGAGTTCGTAGGTTTGAAAACATTAGTAATTTTGTATGAGTATGATTTATGCCGTCAATAGAATACGAGGATGAATTAGTACGATGTGGCTAGAGACCAACTTTGCACATAAGTATGAGTATGTGCATAATCGTGCACTTAGAGTACTTGGCTAGAATAAATCAATCGTGCACTCACAGTCATAAACATGACATGGCTAGTATGTATCAATCGTGCACTCACAATCATAAACATGACATGGCTAGTATGTCACAAAGTAGTCTAACAGCCATAAAATAACAATGAAAGCAGTTACGGCATATATAAAAGCATATTTTGTATTCCTTTCACCCCAAAACATAAGTAAAGAAAAAGGGGCTACGAAAACTCACATTGATCTGGTATAAGCACAGAGATAGAAAGGTTTTATCTATCAAACCCAAGTACGTCTTGTTGGAAACCTATATACAAGTCATTGATCATAAATAAGCACACGTATTAGTTCTTGTGATTAATTATCATTGGAGTGTCCTTGATGAACTGATGATTTGGTCCTTAAAGATCCTTGAATGTTTTGACTCAAAAAGAGTTTGAATGATCACACACACATATGTAGTTATAATGATAATGTGTTGAACATGTCGTTACTAATGATTTTCTTGTCTTAAGAACTTAGTTTGATCGACCATAGAACTTGTGCTTTAAATGATTTAGATGAATTATGAGTTTTAATGTACTGGTCTAGTGGTTAAGTACAAGATCTAGTTGATTTAAGCTCAAGCATGCCAAGTTATAAAACAAGATTTTTTTGTGTCAAGATCTTCCTGACAAGATCGTCCTAGCAAGATCTTCCTGGCAAGATCGTCTTGGCAAGATCTTCCTGGCAAGATCGTCTTGGCAAGATCTTCCTGGCAAGATCTTCCTAGCGCCAAGAACAATTGTTTGAGCAAAACCAATTTACAAGATTAGTTACCCAAGAAGTGTCATCACAACATCACAACACAACATTCACACGAGATCAAACGAGCAATCAAAAGAGAACAAAGGCTGCCCTAGGACGATCTTGGCCTCAAGATCGTCCCATCTGGGTCGTTTCAAAAGCAAGAACAAGTACAAGATCAACAACAAGGTCTAGATCGATTTCAGGACATGTTAGAACATGGCTCTAGTAGGTATATGCACAATAACACTAACCAATAACACTTTTACTGAATACAAGATCAAATATAACCTAAACAAGTCGTGGCACAACAAGAACAAGTTGTACCTTCATATTCAAAAATGGGTTTTGTAGATTAAAGCATGTTATGACTCAAATTTGTTTATAAAAATGTTACTAAACACATTTAGACACAAACCCATTAACTATTAACATGATTTTCATTCAAAAATTGGACCAAATCATCAAGAACATAAACTTGAAAAAGTACATTTTTAATTTGATCAAAAACTCATCAAATGTTGTTGTTACCTGTAAAATAATTCAAGAAATGTGTTTTGATTATTACAAGGATGCTAAAAGTACAAACGATTTAGATTTAACAATCCAAAATCAAGAGATGCTTTTGTGTGTGTTTTTGGTGGCTGCAGTGTGTGTTTTTAGTGAGAGAAGTGGAAGAAGAAGAAGATGAAGGTTGGTGCTTTCTCTCTCTAAACCCTCTATTTATAGTTTTCCAATATTAAATGAACTTAATAAATGTAGGGACTATTTGTGAACATTTTGGACTAGAATTTTTATAAACACGAACGTTTACGACCCGAGCTTTAGTATTCTATCGTATTAAATCATAAATTCGTCATTTAAATCAAGATTTAAGATCAAATTGATCTTCATGTAAACACATAATTGGGTCCAAATATATCAAGAACTTAAATTAAATTGAACTGTCTAATTGTTCTAATGGCGAATGTACGATTCGAGGAACTTATTTAGTACATTTCTAAGTTGGTTGTTACATTGAATATTTGAATAATCACTCAATGCCAAGTCGTGATGCATACTCTTTTAACCATAGGCTTGTACTAGGTTCGTTCCTTCATCGCCAAGGTGCTAGCACCCTATAACGTCTATCAGAAGAGGACTTTAAGGGTTGTAATGTATTTGAGGCTAAACAAGGTATTTAAATGGGATATGGAAATTTGGGAAAACAAATAGTGTTAACAAAGAAATAACACAACATTTAACAAAGTTTTCACATATAGTCTACTCCATAAACAATCCCATGCCATTAGTTGCCAACGGTCCAAAACCCGAGGAGTTTCCCGACAATACCTCCCAATAGAACGATTAACAACCGACACCATTGTGGTGTATGATAATCAAGCAACTCATCAATCAATACTAACCAATGTTGGCTTAAATAAACTTGCCAACCTAAATATGATATGTTAAAGTATATAGCATTCCAAAATCCTTTTGTATGTTATAATCGACGAATCAACTAATAAAAATGATTTGACCAAAAGTGAGTAATACCAACTGACAGCCCAAGCTCATTTTTTCATTTTTTTTTCTGTTTTCCAATCTTTTATTCTTTTTTTTTTGTGAGCTACTTTTACTCTGACTAATTGGTATTCTCTTAAATAATGTAAAAACAGTGACAAATCATATAATAACATGCTAAGACGAATAATCCGGACTTGATCAAAAAAATCATGACAAAATCAAACTACCCCCATAAAATGAGAATATCCCAACCCGACATAATAAGGCAAAACCCAAACCATCAACTAGCATAAGCATCCAATGACCCACCAGGACTTTGACTATCGGTATGTCACGTTAATCAGTCAAAACACATTCCACCTATTAAAATTTTGCCAAGGATGTAGTCAAATTGCTTATTAAAATCTATAGTTAGATGACAAAAGCAATTAACTACAAGGACAAGCATGCAAAAGTTTAAAAGTTCCTCTAAAATACCTGACTTTTTCCTATTTACCACCCCCCACACTTAAGTTGGACAATGTCCTCAATATCTAATGAACTAAGACAAACTATGGGAAATAGGGGAAAGTAAACAAAAACAAAATCAAGAACAAGAAAAACTTGTTGGGTATAACGGTGTTCCATGCTTGAATGATGCCAACAAGAATAATGCGCTGAACTTACTGCTAGCATATGCACATGACAATAAACTTGCTATCAACATGAACACACAATTAAAAGACAACAGATAAATAATAGAGTCCTGCATTATGCGATCCTGATTATTCAAACAAAGATAGAAAATAAAGTTTGACACACGGGTTGCCTCCCGAGAAGCGCTTAATTTATTAACGAGTCGTTAGCTAGACTCGAACCCCTAAAAATTACCATGGTGGGGTTTCTGACGCCCCCACACTTAAAGTGTCAGGCGGTTTACGCGAATAAGGTGAATAATATGTGAATTTTAACTTAACCATTACCCAAACAATATACTTCACCTTATGAAATTTCCATTTTATTGAACGAATATATCCACCCTTTCATCCGAACATATAAAATTTCAAACATTCCATTGCGACACGGTAACTTCAAGTTAGTAATTTTAAAACTCATGTCCGCGGATTTGAAAGGGTTAGGAGCTAAAGACCTAGGAGTCAATTTAGTGAATAATAGGTAATGAATAAAATTACTACTAGCCCGAAGATTATCTAAATTAATCCAATTAAATTTAGAATAACAATTAAAGTTAAAAGAGCTCCCTGGATAACCCGACTTGGATTGCAAATCATCTTGACACCTGTCCTCGCATTTCTCCACTTCGAGAGTTATATCCCTTTTATCTAGCTCCTTCTTTCGGGCAATGATCTTCTTCTTTATTTTTAATCCTTCAATCTCCAGGACCTGCCAATTATTCTCAGGTATATATTTTAAATCAAAAGAGAGTTTGGAAGACTTACCTGAATGAGTGAATATAGGATTCACTTTGTTCATATCCGGTGGAAAGATAGACTCCCCCACACTTAGAGTGTCGGGAGGTCTAAACTTAAGAAGTGAGAAATCTTCGAGTAGGACGTTGGAATCCTCCCAACTAATGTCTTCTATATCTCCATTGCTAGCCTCAACGATGGATGGCACATACCTTATGGTCGATACAAACTTGATTCTTAAGCCCGGGGTCGTCACGATCTCTTCATCCCACATAATTTCAGCCTCCTCTTTCCATTCGGCTTCATCCCAGACGACTTCAGCTCGTTCTTCCAATTCCACATCAACACGGTCACTCTCGTCCTTATTACTTGACTCGTGCGGTTCCGGATGTGGTATGTCATGATAGTCCCCGTACAAATCAACTTGGTCTCCTCGTCATGGAGCTGAGTCTTCTTGCTGCATGTCAACTTCTTCTACATTCTTTCCAAAAGTTATGTCACCAAGATCGAACTGCGGATGAGAAAATTCGAGTTTCTCCATATCCTGCAAAAGAGAGTTAGTAGCACTTGAAACACAATTCGGCAAAGAAAATACCTCAAGAGAAGGTGAGGCAATGATTTCCACATCAACATCATTCAAATGCTCATTGCTAATGGGAAATAGCTCACATGGCTCAAAAGAAAGTGGAGTAGGTATAACATCATCAAGTAATGCACCCGACGGATTAGACTCTAGAATCTCATGTGTCTCAAAAAGTGGCACGTGATGACATTCCGTTGTTTCACTCTCTCCCGAATCCTCAAAATTCCGCCATATTGCCTTAGTTTTGGGCAAAGTCACCCATTCCTCCGGTTGAGCCTGTTCTTCCATGTAGTCAAAAATCTCGTCCGTATCCAGCGAAAGGAACATCTCTTCTAGTATTTCCCTAACTTCGCCATCTAACCTATGCATATATAAGGAAACAAATTCGCTAATAGTTAGTGAATCCAAGCCTAACCTATCAACTATTTCTCTTATCCTTAACCAAGCTTCCTCGTAGCTTTCATCAGAAAACTGCTCAAATTTCCGAAGCTTGTCTGGGTATTCCTCTTCTAAATCATAGTCTCCATATGCCGTTAGTGTCGCTAAACCTGCAAAACAGACACAAGCACAACCCGTGAAAAGCACAGATAGAAAACAAAGTAAACTAACTAAAACAACAAAATCTAAAATATACTAAACTAATAAAGAAATTAACTTTCTCATAAATAAATACGAGAAAGGGTCGAATCACAAAATTAAAACAACAACTTAAACAAAAGTCCCCGGCAGCGGCGCCAAAAAGTTGATGTGTGAAATCGAGTAATAAAATTTAGAAAACTGACTACAACACACTCACAGACAGTGAACCTGATCGCGTGCAGTATAGTAAATAATATAAATCCAAGGTAGATCACAAGGACTTAGTAAGCTATTGTTAAAATAAAGTAATTCAGAAAGAAAGGGGTTTTTGTGGCCGAATTGCCACTTTGCAAATAGTTAGTAAATTTGGTTAGTAATCCCGTAGGCACTTATTTTACTTCAAGAATGTCATTTTCTTCATAAATACGCTCAAATACTTGTCAGTAACCTGAAACACTAACAAATACCATAAACGCGCCAAATGTATATAAAAATGACTCAACAAACATGCTAAATCAACTCTATTAACCGTGGGAAATGGGTATAAAACACGACATATCAGTCCTGCAAGAGACTTTCTATACAAAATACCATTTATCATAGAATAATGTGCAGTTTTCATGCGAAAGTTCTTCGGGTGTTCATCTTTAGGGATTGTCCCATTATTTAGATATTCTATTATGGGTGTAATCCATGAATCTTGATTATTCTCAGATTGATCTACTTTTGTATCCTGAATAGCTAATATATTTACTGATTCTTTTTCTATAGCAGGATGTGAAATATGAACTATAGGAATCTTAGTTTCTTGTGACATCCTAAGTGTTGATCTTAGATTTGCTAAAGCATCAGCCTCAGTATTTTCTTCTCTAGGAACTTGTTCTATATCGAATAAATCAAAGTGTTCAATCAATCTTTTAACAATTTCCAAATATTGCATTAATTTTTCTCCTTTCGTAGCATATGTCCCATTGAAATGATTAGCTAAGAGTAACGAATTTACTTATACTTTAAGATTTCTAATGTTCATATCCTTAGCTAGTTGCATACTAGAAGTCAAGGCCTCATATTCTGTTTCATTATTAATGGCTATAAAATGACAATTCACTGCTTAGGGTATAATATCCCCCTGTGGTGATTTTAGTACGATACCTAATCTTATTCCTTTAACATTAGCTGCACCATCAGTATGTAAAGTCCATTTTTCAGTGGATTCTTCTAGCATTTTTACTTCTAAATCTACGTCAGATTGCAAATCAGTACTGAAATCAGCCACAAAGTCTGCTAAAGCCTGAGATTTTATAGCAGTCTTAGGTTCATAAATCAGATTAAATGCACTTAGCTTCACAGACCATTTAGCCATTCTACCAGACACTTCTGGTTTTCTTAATACACATTTTATGGGATAATTAGTCCTAACATGTATAGCATGTGTTTCAAAGTAATGTCTAAACTTAGTAGATGTCATAACTAATCCAAGTATACGTTTTTCAAGGTGAGAGTACCTGGTTTCAGCATCAATTAAACTGAGTTTGAAGATACTGCCATATAAAAATATAAAGGTTCTCCATCTTCAGGCTTTACCAATAGCGGTGGAGTGGATAAATATTTTTTCAACTCCTGGAAAGCTTCTTCCTGTTTCTCACCCCATTCAAACTTTTTGTTTTTCTTTAAAATGTCGTAAAATTCTTTGCATCTATCAGAAGATCTTGAAATAAATCTGTTCAATGCTGTCAATCTTCCCGTCAATCTTTGAACATCTTTTGCATTTGATGGAGACTTCAAATTCAAGATGGCTTTAATTTGTTCTGGACTTTCTTCGATTCCTCTCTTGGTGACCATATATCCTAGAAACTTTCCAGCACCAACTCCAAAGTTGCATTTTGCAGGGTTCAACTTCATATTATACTTATCCAGGATATTGAAGGCCACTTCAAGATCTTTCAAGTGATCTTCAGCTTTCTTTGATTTCACCACCATGTCATCTATGTATACTTTCATTGTATCCCACAGTTGGTATTTGAACATCATATTGACCAGTCTTTAATACGTTGCACCTGCATTTTTAAGACCAAAAGGCATTGCAATATAACAATAAATACCTGTCGGTGTCATAAAGGCAGTGGCTTCTTGATCACCCGGTTCCATTTGAATCTGCTGGAATCCAGAAGTAGCATCTACCATTGCATCTATGTGAGGCAGAGGAAATGGATATTTTGGGCATGCTTTATTGAGATCAGTGAAGTCTACACAAACTCTCCATTTCCCATTCTTTTTCTGCACTACTACTACGTTTGCTATCCATTCAGGAAACTTGACTTCTCTAATCATTTTCGCTTTTAATAGTCTTTCAACATCTTCTTGAATAATTGTGTTTCTTTCAGGAGCAAACTTCCTTCTTTTTTGTTGGATTGGCTTGAAAGTTTTGTCGATTTCAAGCTTGTGTGTGATCACCTCTTTTGATACTCTTGTCATATCTTGTTTCCAAGAAAAAGTCTTCATTCTTTTCCTTAGAAAGTCAGTAAGTTTGACTTCTAATTCTTTTGAAACCTTTGCTCCTAACGATACTTTAAGATTGGGATCTTCAGGTGTCAGAATAACTTCTTTAATGTCTTGTTCTTCTGGTTCATCAACATCGAAGATCCTCTTCTGTAATTGCTATTGTGCAGTAGGCTTTGCTGCTGACTTCATGCTGGATATGTAGCATTCTTTGGCTTCTTGTTGATCTCCTTTTACAGTAACCACTCCCTAAGGTGTTGGAATTTTAACACATTGGTGGTATGTCGATGAACTGCCCTCATTTCATGAATCCATGGTCTTCCGGGAATAATATTGCAGCCTGGAAGGGTATCTACCATACAAAATTTTTGCATGGAGTTTATCCCTTCAACATATACTGGTAGCTTTAACTCTCTCACAGTGTATTTGATTTCGCCACTGAAGCCAATTAGTGGAGATATCTTGCCAATAATATTGTCTTCTGAAATGTCCATTCTTTTCAGCGCCTCTAATTTAATTATGTTTACCGAGCTTCCATTATCTATCAAAATTCTGCGAACATAATGGTTAGCAATAAACAAGGTAACAACCAAACCATCATGATGAGGTTCCACAATGTCATCAAAGTCATCGTTTATAAAAGAGATGGTGTCGGAATTTGAGATTAGTCCCCGGCAGCGGCGCCAAAAAGGGTTTAACAAGGGCGCCAAGCCAAAAACTTGATGTGTAAAAATCAAGTTAAATTTAAAAACAAGAAATACCCTAGAACTGACTACTACACACTCTCGGGCAGTGGACCCGTTCGTATGCAATATAGTTTAAAGGTAAGTCCAGGTCGAATCCACAGAGACTAATTTAAAGCAAGCGAGTTTTAAGTAGTTGTAGAAAGAGTTTTGGATTTTAAAGACTCCCGTCATATTGGTTTTGAAAGCAGTTAGTTAATGTGAAAAAATTAGTAATTCTGTAGAATTAATTGAAAAGAGATTTTGTGAAACAATAATATTAAAAAGTATACCCACTTGGAATAGCTCACATGTCAAATTATCACAATGCCACCTTTTTATGTTGAACTACTTAATATGTAATTAAGATGAACTCTCGTTTTTCTCAAATCTTTAATTGTCAAAAGTATAGTTATCGCTCTCGCGAATAATTTCTTTCCTAACAATCAAGCATTAAGTCCTAAGTTGGTTTTAAGATTTAATCTAAAAAGCTTTCTCTCGAACTGCTTATTAATCGTCTAATTAGATCTCTCTATCATAAAACGACTAACACATTCATCCAAATTCGATTGTTTAATCTCTATCACTAGTTTCTCTCGAATTCCAACGACTTTGAATTAATTAAAGACCGATTAATTATTTCATAAACTAATTAGCAAATCTATAGATTTCTCTCGAACTTCTATATTTAATTACCAACTAATTTATATAAGAAACCAAAACAATATATAAACTTAGACAAACATGGATATTCGACTAAACGTAAAAACCGCGTTCAACAATAAAAATTATAACAAAGTGACAACTTTATGACATGCTCACATTATCCAAGTGGGTGTAAAGAAAATTAGCTACTCATGACAAGATAAATAAAACTAACAATTACTAAATAAATAAAATCCATAATGATAATTGTATGTAATATAGTCTTGCAATAGTGTATCTAATATATAAAGATAAATAGTAATTAAAATACTAATAGAAAAGAGTAAAGAGTCGAACAGAATAATTGATGGCTGGAAGTTGTATTCGACGAACAAAGCAGCAACTTTAATTCGTTTGTCTCTTGCGGCTCCTCGCACCCATGAAAATAATTCCCCGCCAATATCCCTTTATGAACTAACTCCAAATACCCTTTTTATTATTATTTTTTTTCGACTATAGATATGCCGTCTATTTTTTCAATGGCTCTTCTAAATTAAGTATATATAATACTTGAGTTTCTTTATTTGTTTCTTGAAATCCACGTAAGACTAAGTGAGGCGGTTGCCTCTTTTCCATACTAGCCCATCTTTTCTTTTCTTTGTTGTGTAGCCCACGAGATCACCACCTCAAATAACAATAAAAATATGTACATCATTATAGATGTAGGCTTCTTTTCGTTACTGATTGTTTGATGGCAATAAGATCAAGGATTATTTTTGGTCCATGACTTTATTTATGTAACCCATAAATTACTATGTCACATCTTTCATCTTTTCAGTTTCAATCTTTATTTTCTTCATAATTGATCTTTATTCAGCATACTTTTGTCAACTTTTATCTTTTAGACTTATAATCATATAAAATCACATATTAAGTATAAAAGTCTATAAAGGTGACAATAATACAATCATAAAATAAATAAAAGAACCAATATCGCGTAATATAAATATGTATAAAATAAGCGATATCATCTATTATCTATTGTTGTTTATTGTCTTGTTACCACAAGTCAACACCTATTAATTGTACCCAATTAACTAGAACAATGTACTCCTAAACTTAGATACCTCTAAATCATTCATACATTATCAACAAAACAGTAGATAAGAGCACAAGAACTCAAAACATTAAGATTACGACAAAACGTTTAACAATCAACTTGAATTCAAAAGATTATGCAACCATTATTTAGTGTGTCACTTCATCTCAGTGGATGATGAAGTTATTTAGCTAGACATAATCATAAATAAGTCACAAATAGTAAAAGAAAGAGTAAACATCTTGTACCAAAGTGAGAAAGAGAATGAAAAGCTAAAGAAATCGATGTTTGAATGCCTTGAATCCTTCGAACAACCCTTAGAACTTGGAGAACGTAAAAGCTGCTAAAAAGTGCCTCAAGAAACCCTAAAATCGATTGGAAGTGAAAGTATCTCGAAAGGGAGGGTTTTGGTCTTGTATTTATAGTGTTTCGCAAAAGTCTTCACAAACCGACCTACAAGTGTGGCGCACCAAGCATCAGGTGTGGTGCACCTGGCCTTGTTTCCAAAAATATCTCTGCCCGATATGCGACGCACCACAGGGTTGGTGCGCCGCACCTCCCTGTTTTATCACATCTTCCAACTCTCTGATCAAAATATGCTCCGCACCAGCCTTCCAGGTTAGCTAAAACTTGTAATTTTCATTCCGTCTTCACTCATACACATCCACGAACCACCCTAATGAATCTTTTAATCATCCGGAAGCCGTTTCTAACCATTTTACCTGTTCTAAGCCTGCAATCACTAACAATACCATCAAAGCATCGAATATACATGTAATTTGCACATAATTAAGCTTAAAACGTCTTAGAAATGATATGGGAATGTATATATAAATGGATATATCAAATTCCCCCATACTTAAGCCTTGCTTGTCCTCAAGCAAACTCAGATTTCAAAACAATCATTCCCTTGGTTTTCGATCGCAAAACATGACAATAATCCAAAAAGAAGCAAAACCATAAGAATAGTTAAGCATTTTTAATTTTAAATGAAAAACCGAAATGTTTGACAATATTTGAATGATCTACAAGCCTCGAGAATACGACTAAGCACGTTAATCAAATGAAAGAAGAACATCTCAACTAACTTTCTCCAACTAACAAACTATTGGATTGAAATATTGTATCAATCACTCGAAGCCTATTCGTGATGCATATATTTTAACCATAGGCTTGTAATAGAATCGTCCCTACGTCGCCATGGCGCTAGCACCATATAACGTCTATCAAAAGAGGTAAATAACACGGTTGTAACATACAAATCTGAAGGCTTACAAGGGTAATTAACAATGTGTATGGAAATTTAGGGATATAATTGGTGTTAAAAGGAAATAACACAACAATTAACAAAGTTTTACATATAGTCTAGTCCAAGACAACCCATATCACTAGTTGCCTTCTATCCATAACCCAAAAGACATTCTCCCGAGTCTACTCCCCCAATAGACCAATACAAACCGACACCATTGTGGTGTATTACCTTCAAATGACTTCTATCCACCAATTCTTACCCATTATTAACTCTTCCGCACATGCCATCTTTAAATGAAAAATATAATCAATCTAAGAACCTTTTAGTTGGTTTAAATAAATATACCAACTCAAACACCAATCTTTTAAACAATTGTTGGTTTAATTTAACTTACTAACTTTCTTTGATTTGACAAAAAATGAGGGAAATACCAAATGACAGTCCAAGTTCGTTTTTCTTCTTTTTTTATATTTTTTTCTGTTTTTCATTTTTTTTATTCTTTCTCTTTCTCTCTTTTTTTTAATGAACTATTTTTACCCTGTCTAATTGGTACCCCCTTTTTATAACTTTGAAATACAATGACAAATCATAACTCTCACTAATTAGAATAATCTAGACTTGATCCATAATCATGACGACATCAATCTACCCCCAATAGAGAATACACCAACCCGACACAACCAAGACAACCCTAAACCGTCTAACTAGCGTAAGCAACTAATGATCAAACAAGGATTTCGACTATCGGTATGGTGAGGATAGGTTACATATTTAAGTGGATTTAAAACAAACGAAAGGTAAGGCTCAACATGTTTTCTACGTGTATCTTGCACTAAAAATGAATGCAAACAAAGGTTTAAACAAAGGATATTCACTAACCAATGTGATTAGCTACTTAAACACATGCATACAAACATGGTCAAACAATGATAAACATAACAAAGGGTGAATAAACAAAGAAAATGGGTTTAATCCTAAATTTACCTCTTTATCATCTAGCAAACTACGGGACGATCAACTGAGACAAGTTCTAGAATCAACACAATCACCGACACACTCATATCAAAGAAAGAAATAAACGAAAGTGGAAAATCAACCTCAAACTTGCACATCATAGTTCAGAGCTCTAAAAGAGACCCTTACTTCCGGATAAATCCAAAAGCCTAAGAGAGGGACAAATTTACAAGGCTAATAGTTCCAAAACCATACACCTATCATACTAAAAACGAATCAATAGCTCATATATTTGGTGTTTTGGGATATAAGTGTGTTAAGTCTGGGATTCGCTGAAGAAGACTTGCTCGTTGACGTGTGTCGTCAGCAAGTATTTAGCAAGTCATCAGCAGGTGAAGTGACCTCTTCAGCAAGTTGAATGCTCCAACATGGTGGTCATGGCGGGAAGAATTCAAATCAAATGAAGACAAGAAGTCACATGGTGGTTAACCAACTGTAATTTGCCTTGAATGACAAAGGTACATGTTGGGACCAAAGCAAGGGTTCTCTCTCTCATACCCGATTTGGTATAGAAGACAAGGGCACATGATTCAAGTACCATGAGCCAATTGGATGTCGACAACCACCATCAAAGAAGGCTGTGTTGCCCTAATTCTTCCTCTATATAAAGCAACACAGGCGCATTGTATCAAGTGTGTTAGTCACCTTGAAAGTGTGTGTCACTTGTAATTGTTTAAGTTTTTAGTGTGTCTAGACTTAGCAATTACCTCTGTTCTTTTGTATTCTTGTAAGTCAAGTGTGTAAGATCAACCATGTATTCATCGTTTAATCAATGATACATATGATTATTCTTGCATTGATGTACTACAATTGAACTTGATATTGTTTTTGTTATTCACTTGTTTATTTACTTTCTTGTCTAATTTAAATATAACATAAGTTGTGCATTCTTGGACCATCAAGTGGTATCAGAGCCATCGTTCCTAAATCATTGGAACAAGATCTGTTTGTCTCCTTGTGTTTACATTTAAAACTTCTGTTCTTTAATTTTTTCTTGAAACCCTCTCTTTCTAAAACAAGAACATGTCTTCTGTTCCCAGCCTAGTGAACACACGTGACTTTGGCTACGTGTCGACACCTCCTAAGTTCGAGCCCAAAGATTTTGGGTCTTGGAAGGAGAGGATGCTTCTTCACATCTCTGGTATGGAACCCTATTTAATGACCATATTAATTGAGGGTCCATACGTACCGATGTATGTCCAAAGGACTCCAGGAGCTACACCTGAAGCTCCTGAAATAGTCACTGACCTGGTTAAACCAGAGGTTCAATGGACAGATGAAGAAAGAAAGCTGGTAAATCTTGATGCTAGATTGAAAAACATGATTATCGTTACTCTTCCCACTGAAATCATGAAGCTAGTAATCAAGTATCTCTCTTCAAAGGAAGTATGGGACAGACTTGTCAACACCTATGAAGGATCTGCTGACCTCATCAAAATCAAGAAAATTGATTTGAAAAGAGCTTATGAAAACTTCTTCTCTCTTCCTGATGAAAGTCTTGAGAGCACCTATACTCGCTTTAAAGGGTTACTCAATGATATGACAAATGTTGGCATTACTCATGATAACTTTGAAGTATGTCATAAATTCATCGACTCTCTTCCTCTTAAGTGGCAAAACTTAAGACAAACTCTTCGTACAACGAAGAAAATCCAAGATTTTGATCTTGAAGAACTTTTTGGAACTCTTCAATTTGAAGAGAGAGCATTGGCTCAAAATATTCGAGCCTCTACTGATTCCAAAAGACATGCTGGCCCTTCTTCTTCATCTTCCTCTGTTAGCATCTCCTCCCATCCTATTTCTGACCCTATCGCTCTTGTTTCTACTAAGCCCATCGATCTCTATGATGGTGCCAGGACTTCAAATCTTCCAGCACCTATTCAGACCCTCATTGATAAGTTGGATGATGAAGAAAAACAAGATTTGTTCAATGACTTCATGGGCTTTGCCCTTGTTGCTGGTAGAAGATACTCCAGAAGGTGGAACAATCGCAAAACGGTTACTCCCCTCAAACCTCCTGTTGATAAATCACAGCAAGAGTGCTGGAGGTGTGGCAGAAAAGGCCACTACCAGAAGGAGTGCAGAGTCTCTATTCCCAATCCTTCTGCTCCCAAAACTAATCCTTCTAAATCTGTTGATGAATATAGGAACAAATACTATCAGCTGAAGGCTAAGGTGGCTGAAACAGAGGATGCCAAAAAGTTCCAGCAAAAGGTCTAATTGCTAAAGAACATGATTGGACTGACTCAGATGATTCTGATGATGACGATTATGTTGATGCCATGTGCCTCATGGCACTTGCTGACAGTGATGCTCTGACAAAGGATCAAGTCTCCTCTAGTCAGTGGGTAAACGTCACTGTTAAAAAGGTACACTCTCTTCTTTCTTCCTCTTCTAATCAAGACAAGACCAAAATTATTGAGTCTTTGTCTTGTGATCTTCAGTTCGTAGAAAGTCTACGTGCTGAACTTCAATCTAAACTTAACTCTGCTGGAGTAGAGTTAAGTGAAAAATCTGAAAAACTTATGAAATTGAAAAACGTTCATATTGAACTTCAATCTCATGAGTTAATGACTCAGAAACTCCAACTTGAGAATGAAACTCTCAAGGCTGAAGTTTCTAATCTAAAGAAGATTGTGACCTCCTGGTCAAAGGCTTCCAAATTTCATCATCAATGTTTGAGTGAGCAAGTCCCTGCTCAAGTACAAGCAGTGATTGGTGGCAATTTTGATGCTGCTGCCTCTATCGCTGACTCTTTCAATGATGATGTAAAGCCTGAAATCTCTATTCTTCCACCATGTTCATCCTCCATCTCTCAAGAAGAGATGAAAAAGTGGTATTTTGTCAAGGGACAAAATGACTACCATGCTGAGATGGACTCTAAGGCTACAGCGTCCACCAGTGTGCCCTCTTCCTCAAATGTTAAAAGTACGAGTTCCTCAACCAGTACTTTTGACATGTTCTCTCATCTTTCCATTGTTGGCATGATGCCACATGAAGGGAGAATACAACATTCTCCACCCAGAACCTTTAAAGGGGATATTTCAAGTGATGGGTATGTACCCATTGCTCCTCAGCGTCTATCTGCAAAAGGTGCTGAGCCCTTTAAAAGAAACACTATTGCTGCTCCCTATGGCTATGGTACTCCTCAGCGGGTCAATCATGTCGTTCAGCAACACTCTAGTGCTCAATCTTCCTCAACCTACCCATGCAAGTTTAATGTCTGAAGATCATTTAATGAACAGAAGGGTTAGGTTCGCTGATACAAGACATCAGCAAGTACTTCCCACAAAGGCTGTACCTGCTGATGCTCAAACTAATACAGCATCACAACCTATGCCTTCAAAATCAAATCTAAGGCATAACACTCGTAAAAGAGGAAGACTGCCTTCACAAAATAGGTCTACCACTCCTCAGCGAGGATACGTGCCACATCAGCAGGTAAGGGCTATAACTCCTCAGCGGGGACATTTGCCACATCAGCAAATGAGACCTACTACTCCACAAAGAGGACAAATGCCTTCTCAGCACAGTCAATCCTCAGTGTCCAACAAGGAGTACCTACCTCATAGGCAAATGAGGTCAGTTACTCCAAAACGTCAAGTCAGATCCATAACTCCTAACCATGTGAATCAGTCTCAGCAGGGTTCCTCTTCTCCAAAACGTCAAGTCAGATCCACAACTCCTAACCATGTGAATCAGTCTCAGCAGGGTTCCTCTTCTTCCTATCCTGCTAGAAAGCAAGCATGGACCATGATTAGAGGACATCAAAATCCTCAAAATCATCATAGTGAATCCATCCTTGGTCCTGTTCCTCAATTGCCCCCTCCTAAACTTAGACAAAGGAATAAATCCAAGTCTAAGCAAAAGAGCAAGGCCTCCTCTTCCACTACTCCTCAAATAAATGAGCTTACTCAGCGAGTAAATGATCTTTCCTCTCAGCTGAGGGACTTTCTCATTCAGAATCAAGGCAACCCCTCTGACAAAAAATGCTATCTTTGTAGCAGCAGAGGACATGTTGCCTCTGAATGTGTTTTATTTAGCCCAAGAGATGCTCCAGCGATTGTATTTCAACCAACATCTCTGCAGCTACTGAAACATCTTCTTCCTCTACACGGATCAGTGAGAACCTCTCTACTGAACCTGTTATCAGTGACACCTTCTCTGTCACAAATGCAAGCATTGCTGAATACATTGCATCTCAGCGCATTGAAATTTCCCATTCTCAGAAGGTTATTTCAAACGCTTGGGGACATCCTTCAATGCTGGTTGAGTATAGCGCTCCTAATGTAGTGAGCAGCTATGCATATCTTCGTAGTAATGAAGCAAGCATAATGCCCTCCAATGAAGATAACACTACTGTCTCTGTAGGAAATCACACTACACTTGAGGAGGCTTTCTCTGAAGAGCAAATATCCTCGCCTGAAGTACCTTCAGTTAATCCTGCTGACATTGTAATGAATGAACAAAGTGAACCCTAAATCCTTTCTTTTCATCCATGCAGGGCTCGCTAGGAAAAGGAGTGTGGTATTTGGACAGCGGTTGTTCAAAACACATTACTGGCTCCAAGTCCCTGCTGGATAACTATACAGAGGCACCTGGTCCTACAGTGGTGTTTGGTGATAACTCCACTGGACAGATTGAAGGGTATGGTCTTCTTTCTAATAGCCTCATAAAATTCTCAAAAGTTGCTTATGTAAATGGATTAAAGCATAATCTCATCAGCATAAGTCAACTATGTGATGCTGACTACAAGGTAATCCTTGATAAACATCAAGGCACTGTAGTAAACATCAACAAGGCAGTCGTCTTGGTTGCACCAAGAAAAAGAGATGTATATCTTGTAGACTTTACTCCTATCAAGACTGATAGTGAGACTTGTTTCTTTGCAAAGTCAGCATCCGAGTTAAATTGGTTATGGCACAAGCGTATGTCGCATGTGAACTTCAAAACCATAAACTCACTGGCCAAAAAGAACCTTGTTCGTGGCCTTCCTCCTCTGTCCTTTGAAAAAGATAGACTTTGTGGTGCTTGTGAAAAAGGCAAATGCCATAGAGCTACTTTCAAAACAAAACAAGCTAATTCTGTTAAGGGTTGCTTTCACCTTCTTCACATGGACCTTTTGGACCAGTAAATGTCCAAAGTCTAAAGGGTAGCAGATACACTTTAGTAATTGTGGATGAATATTCACGATACACTTGGACAATTTTTCTTAATTCTAAGAGTGATGCTGCTGATGAAATTATCAATTTCATTAAGAAAATGGAAAATCTCAACAGCATAAGGGTCAAAGAACTCAGAAGTGATCATGACACTGAGTTTAGAAACCACACTTTTGAAACCTTTTGTGCTGATCAAGGGATCTCACAAAACTTCTCTTCCACTAGAACTCCTAAGCAAAATGGTGTTGCTAAAAGGAGAAATAGAACTCTTATAGAGGCAGCACGTACTATGCTCAGTGAGTCCTCTCTTCCCAGTAGATTTTGGGCTGAAGTAGTCAACACGGCTTGTCACACTCAAAATCGATGTCTCATTGTTAAAAGACATGACAAGACAGCATATGAAGTGTTAAGAGGAAAGAAACCTCAAATCAAATACTTCCATGTATTTGGCTGTCTTGTCTTTATTCTTAATAATAAGGATCATTTAGGCAAATTTGATCCTAAAGCTGATGATGGTTACTTTGTTGGATACTCTTCCATTAGCAAAGCTTTTAGAGTATTTAATACTCGACTTCAAAAAGTGGATGAATCCATTCATGTCACTTTTGATGAAAGCTCATCTGCTCTTAAAGATATCCAGTCATCTTCTACTGAGAAGATCTTCAATGAGTTCACTGATCCTCCTACGGAAGATGCTGACTCATTTGTTGATGCTTATTGCTCGTCTCCTCTTGATCAACAACATACTGAGAACAGTTCAGCAGATCCTGAGCTGGAGCAAGTTGCGGCTCATATCTATACGATTGAGCTAGTTGAGCCTATCTTAAGGTCAATCCATGCTGCATCAGCCAAACCTAGATCATTGGCTGATGATGTGAAAGCTAATGACTCTGCTGATGATGAGTTTCATGATGCTTCAGCTAACACTGAAGACATGGAGTCTGCTGATGACCACATCATTGATAACTCAAATCAGTCAAATGGCTCCAGCGATCAAACTCCTCTTGATCCTTCAATTACCATTGATTTCTCCTCATATTCTTCTCCGGCTGATCCCATACAAATGTCTTCCGCTGCCACTCTAGGTTCATCAAGTGTCCCATCACTTAAGTGGACTTCAAGTCACCCTGCTCACCAAATTATTGGTGATCCTCAGTAGGGCATTGTGACTAGATCAGCAACTAGAAACACATGTCTATATGTCAATTTCCTGTCAATGATTACTCCTAAGAATATTGGAGAGGCCATGGTTGACCCATCTTGGGTTGCAGCCATGCAAGAAGAACTAACATAATTCCAAAGACAGCATGTCTGGTTCTTAGTTCCTCTTCCTCCTGGCAAAGAACCCATTGGAAATAAATGGGTTTATAGGAATAAAATGGACGAAGATGGTGTTGTTATACGCAACAAGGCTAGGTTAGTAGCTCAAGGTTACCTTCAAGAAGAAGGTGTCGACTATGACGAAACCTTTGCTCCAGTGGCTAGACTTGAAGCAATACGCTTATTCCTGGCACATACTGCTTATCGAAACTTCACTGTATATCAAATGGATGTCAAGAGTGCTTTCCTAAATGGAAATCTCGAAGAAGAAGTTTATGTGGAGCAGCCACCTGGTTTTGAAGATCTAACCAAGCCAAACCACGTCTATCGTCTTTATAAAGCATTATATGGTCTTAAACAAGCTCCCAGAGCTTGGTATGACACTCTTTCTGAATTTCTTCTTTCTCATGAGTTTCAGCGAGGATCTATAGACAGCACCCTCTTTATCTATAGAAAGGGTGCTCATGTTCACTATGTGCAAATATATGTCGATGACATCATATTTGGATCCTCCAGCAAGAAACTTTGCAATAAGTTTAGCTCACTAATGTCTTCTCACTTTGAAATGAGTATGATGGGTGAGCTAACCTTCTTCCTTGGTCTACAAATTCGTCAGCTTACTGATGGCATCTTTATAAACCAAGAAAAATATATACGAGACATACTGGCCAAATTTGATATGTCTAATATCACCACAAAGCCTACTCCCATGTCTCCTCCAAACAATCTCCATGCTGACCTTGATGGTGAGCATGTGAACCCCACTTTCTATCGTGGGATGATTGGCTCACTGATGTATCTCACAGCGAGTCGTCCAGACATTATGTTTGCTACTTGTCTTTGTGCAAGGTATCAAGCATCACCCAGGGAATCTCATCTTCTCGCTATCAAGCGTATCTTTAAATATCTCAAAGGAACTTCCTCTCTAGGTCTTTGGTATCCCAAGGATTCTAACTTTGACTTAGTTGCATACTCTGATTCTGACTATGCTGGTTGCATGTTAGATAGGAAAAGTACCAGTTGTGGATCTCAACTGTTGGGGGGAAGGCTGACTAGTTGGTCTAGTAAGAAACAGCATACAGTTTCCATCTTCACTGCTGAAGCAGGGTATGTGTCAGCAACAAGTTGTTGTGCACAAGTCCTTTGGATGAAGAACCAACTTGCTGACTATGACCTAGATTTTCTAAAATCCCCATCATGTGTGATAACATTAGTGCTATTGCTACCAAACATAATCCTGTTCAGCATTCCAAAACTAAGCATATTGACATAGGTATCACTTCATTCGTGATCATGTCATGAAAGGGGATGTTGAAATATACTTCATCCCCACTGATGATCAACTCGCTGATATATTCACTAAACCACTAGATGAAAAGCGATTCAAAGATCTCGTCAGCAGGTTGGGAATGCTAAATGGTGATCCTACAAGTTCAGCAACATGATCACTCATGTTTTGCTGCCCATCCTCCTCTTATGAAGATGAGCAGCGACTTTTTAAGTCAAAATCATAAGCGAGCTCTTCCTTTTACTCGCTGATCCCTGTTGCTTTGGGAAAAAGCAAAATAAAGGCAATAGAAAGCCAAAAGTTTCCATCCAGTCCACAGCAAACGGCTGTGGTAACGACACATAAAATCCGTTGATCCCTGATGCTTTGGGAAAAGCATAATAAAAGTAATAGGGTGCTCAAAGTCCCTATCTAGTCCAGCAGCAAACGGCTGCTGGTAAAGACATCTAAAATCCATTGATCCCTGATGCCTTGGGAAAAAGCATAATAAAAGTAATAGGGTGCTGAAAGTCACTATCTAGTCCAGCAGCAAACGGCTGCTGTAAAGACATCTACAATCCGTTGATCCCTGATGCTTTGGGAAAAAGCATAATAAAAGTAATAGGATGCTGAAAGTCCCTATCTAGTCCAGCAGCAAACGGCTGCTGGTAAAGACATCTAAAATCCGTTGATGGCTGACAATTTGCCAAAAATTGTTTAATGCCATCAGCATCCACTCCTTCTTTCCTTGTGGTGCTGATTAAAACTTGGTAACCATTCCTTTTTAATGAAATAAACTCTTCAGTGGATACCTCAATTTATTTGAGTGTATTCCACTACGTATTTTGTTAATATTTTATTATATATATCTCAAACGGTTACCTCGATTTTCTCCTAAATGGACAACTTGTACACTGTACGTGTCGTATGAACTCGAGTACAGTTGAAATCGTGGTTCATATAGCCACATCATACCTCTCTCATACGTACATACATACATTGTCCTATAATTTTAAAATAATATTTTTATGCTACGTATGAAAGAGAGTACATGTGACGACTCACTTTTTTGCAATTATGGGGCCCATATCCATGCCATATATATTCACAATCCCTTCCATATTCCACCTTTTACGTTCAGTTCTTCTTCTCTATCAATTTCAAATATCTCCTATCATTCAAACTTCTCTTTCAAAATATTTCAAACATCTCTTGATCTTTCCAATCATCTCTAAAACTTCCCAAATGGCTTCTTCTTCTCAACAAGAAATCATTCCAACATATCTCATCTCTGAGAAATATGATCCAGAAGGGATCCCCTCCTCTAATCTTGTTTCATTCCAGGCCTCTAAACTCATATAAAGGCCAACAACTATCTTGGTTCTCCTAGTATCCCAGAAAATGTAGAGGGATACTTCTCCATGTTAGACTTCATCAAGGGGTGTGACGTCAGAAGGACGATTTACAGAGATCCTAAGGAAATGCCTCTTCATCTCCTAAGAGAGTTTTGGTAGACTTGTGACTATGACAAGGTCAATGATGTCATCACTGGATCGGTGATGAAGGGTGAACACAATATCTATTACTGTTGACTCGTTGAGGTGTGCCCTTCGTCTTCCTCAACAATCTACTGAGCGTCCGTTTGTGGGCTGGTATCCACCCAAGTATGGAAGGAATGGCTGGTAACCATTGGATATGGCACTAATGTTGAACCTGTACAAGCTGTGCACAGCAAACCCCAAAAGAAGTTCTTGCCAGGGGTGTGGAGGTTGCTGTTCACTCATGTAATACAATGTCTGGTGGCAACAGTGGATCATTTGATCAAGCCACTGCTGGTCAGATGCAGATGATATGCAATGGCAAATGGTCGATTCCTTGACTTTGCCAGTGTCATTTTTGAAGATTAAAGGGAAAGTAACCATCAAGAATAGATCAAGTTCAGTGTCATTTGCAAGATTTCTATCACTGATCTTTAAACAGGAACTAAAGGAGAAGTACGTGCCTCCTGGTGCTCAATACATGTTGTCTCCCAGAATTGCCAATACTGTATAAGACTCCAGCATGCGATCCAGAACAATTTTAAGCAAGATTCGCTGAGCTTACTCCAGCAATGAATCAGGTACTGATCACTGTTTTTCCTGAACATATGCACCAAACCCCTCTGGAGCTGGTGTGTGGTAATCCCCACAGCAGCCTCCAAAGCTCACAAGAAACCCAAAAAATTAAGGAAATTAAAAATTCTTTCTTCTTCCACTCACCTCCTGCTGCTGTCCCAACACAGCAACAGCGAGTACCAAAGGGTCAAAACACTAAGGTTAGGAAGTCTCACGATCCAAGGACATTAGAAACCCAGCTAGCAA